>NC_051432.1:28154002-28155477 GCF_001649575.2 Kryptolebias marmoratus
CTCAGACCTTCAGACCCTCAGACCTTCAGACCCTCAGACCCTTAGACCTTCAGACCTTCAGACCCTCAGACCTTCAGACCCTTAGACCTTTAGACCCTCAGACCTTCAGACCTTCAGACCCTCAGACCTTCAGACCTTCAGACCTTCAGACCTTCACTCACTCTTCATTCCTTTCCTGAAGGTCTGCTGGACGTACTTCAGACCTGAAACGATCTCCGTGTTCACCTGTCGACACAAAGCAGCAGAAATTAAACTTTAATTTAAATTAAATTAATAAAATTCAGATAAAACCATCAATAAATCTGAAGATCCAACCTTCAGACCTGAAATAAAGACCTGCAGTCTCACCTTGAAGTTGATCTTTATTTTATATTCTACTCCTTCCTTCAGAACAAACGCTTGTTTCTTAAACGCCTCCAGATCTCCTGTTGGAAAAAACAACAATTAAAACATTTTATAACTAAAACCATCAAAACTTCTCTTCTTTCTGCTCCGATGGAACAAAACTAAAAAATCATTTAACTCAAATAAATTAAATTAAATCAAGTTTTCTCTGAAAAAAATCTGTTTATATTAATTAATTATTTTAAATTATTCTTTATTTTAATATTTGAATGGAAAAAAACTAAAAGTTCTGAGATATTTCCAATAAAAGTCTTGATTTAAATTATTTGATTTGTTTAACGACTCAGACAGGTCCGGACCGGGCCAGAACCAGAACCTTCGCTATGTGAGGCAGCAGCTATGACCGCTGAACCACCGCGCAGCACCGCCTGTTTTTACCCAAACATCTGATGATGATGGTCTGTTCTGCTGGACCAATCCGGAGAGTCCGGTTCTTATTCCTGTCTCCAAAGTGTCCCCAAAGCGTCTCCAACACGTCTCCAGTTTGTGTCTTGGTTCTGAGACGAGTCGAGACCTTTGTCCCAGAAATATTTTAAATTCCTGCGACGATTCAAACGTTTAAAGACGAGAAGTCGCAGCCGAGAGATCCGGGCTGGAGGAGGAGGAGTTATAGTACTAGTAACAGTATTAGTAGTAATATTAGTAGTAATAGTATAGATGATGAGTACAAGGTGTGATAAACAAACTGCTTAATAAATTAAATTAAAATTCATTCATTTAGTTTTTTAAATCAATAACTTCCTGAGGTTAAACCTCATGAGAAACATGTTTCTGCTGTTTTGACAAAAAAGAACTTTGTTCTCCAAGAAGAACCCGTAAAAACACAGCAGTACTACTGGTACTCTAAAAGTACCTGTAATTCTCAGTAAAAGTACCTGTAATCCTCAGTTTGTTTGTTGTTAAAACGTTCAGTCTGCCTCTGAGACATTCATGTTGCTCCAGATGTGTTTATTTTTAAACAAACATCTGGAGGAACTTTAACCTCATCTGCTGACTCAGGCGGTGTGTGTCTGTGTGTGTGCCTGTGTCTGTGTATGTGTCTGTGTGTGTGTCTGTGTGTGTGTCTGTGT
>NC_051432.1:28155577-28163006 GCF_001649575.2 Kryptolebias marmoratus
TGTGAGCGTGTATGTGTGTGTGTGTGTGTGGGTGTGTGTGTGAGTTACCGGCCTCGGAGACCCCGGGGCCCAGCAGGGCCTCCTTGTATTTGCGTAAGCTCTCGTCCTCCTTGTCCAGCTCGTGGATCTCCTTCACCGTCTTCTGGGCCGGCGGTCTGTAGTTGACGGGTTCTGGCTCCTCGTTCTCGGCGGCGATGGCTGCGAGCTGCTCCGGGGTCACCTCATCGTCAGCCATGTCTGCGGGGCATCAGAGAGGTCAGAGGTCAAACGTGCAACAGGAAGTAACGTGGAAGGAAGCATCCGACATGACATCCAACATGACATCCAACCGTCTCTGAGTCTCTGTAAATCATTCCTCTCTGAGTCTTAAATCTTTCTAGTTGTTTTTTTTTTTTTTTTTACTTTCCTGAAACCCTTTAATCAGGTGAACTGAAGCGCCCGAAGCGCCAGCGCTTCCTTTCTGTGGAAATACAACCAATAACTTTAAATCCGAGTCTTTGTTGAATAAAACTGTTCAGACCGACCTGCAGGTTTTTGAATAAACTCGTAAAACGACTCGAACCAAAGGACTGACTCTCAGACAGTTTTAATCTTTTATCTCCTGAAGGAAAAGGCGAGACGAACTTTTAAACAAAATCAATGATTTTTAATTAATATAACAAAGAAAGGCTTTAAAGATTAATGTTAAAGCTCCAATAAATGGAGGAGGGAATCACTGATGGATAATTAGGATCCTAAAAAGAAATAAATCTATACATCTCATTCTCTACTAATGAAACTTTAATTTAGTGTATTTATTCACAACAAGTCACCTCAGAGCAGAAAAAAGAATTTAAATTTAAATCATGAATCCATTAAATGTTGGGGTTTATTTCTAGAGAGATGGGAGATTTTCTGTTTCTGTTAAATAATATTTAGCTTCATTTGGATCAAAATAATCTGATTTTTTATAGACAATATTATTATATACTTTAAGGACTAATTTTATAATGTTTTAAAATATCTGTCGTCAGTATAAATCCTACAACAGCAAAAAAATCAGAGATTTAAAACTAAAAACCTGAAGGTTTAAACATTTTAGAGAAAATTAAGAAAATAAATGTTTGACCGGAAGATAAGAATGTTTGACCCTGATAAATTCATCCCAAAGGGAAGAATAAGATGAATGGATCCGAGTCAGGAGGTGCTGAGCCGGACCGGGTCGGTACCGGAGTTCTGTTTCTTCCTTTAACAGGAAACGTTCTGATGAATTTGTTTGTTTGACTGTCCTCTACGTCCACAGAGACACGTCTTCAGCATTTCATCTGACTGTTAAACACTCTGCTACGTGTCCTCATGTCCTCCTGTCCTCATGTCTTCGTGTCCATGACTCTGCTGTCCAGCTCGCTGTGGAAACAATCGCCCTGAGCAGAGGAAGCCAGGCGGCGTCCACTCCGCAGACAGGAAGTCTTCAGGTCCAGCTGGACTCTGTTTCTGTTGAGGACCGGCAGAACCAAACTGGACTCTTTCACGGCCCACTGGTGTCGGTGAAGTCTGTGACCCGCCTGACGACGGGACCAAGTTTATTATTCACCTGAACCAAAAGCTCCATCTGTTATTAAGAGTTTTGATTAAATATTAAAATTCTGAGCTTCGTAAATTCAGTGAAACATAAAACTTATTTTTTTTACTGTCTGACCTACAAACACACAAACTGTCCTGTTTTTATTATTCACAATTAACCAGCTATGAAACGATATTATTAGTTTAAATGAACGTATGAATGAGGGTAAATGTGAGCGTTAACTGATAAATCTGAATATTTTATCTTCGTTTGCAGCTAAAGACAGCTGCTGAAGATTGTAAATAATTAATATTATTCCTTCTTCCTGCTCCATTTCAGGCTCTGAACTGTAATCTTTATTTTATGTTTAATTAACTGAATTATTACAGATAAAAGTGTTTATTTTTTAAATAAACTAATTAAACAGTAGATGAATCAGATATTTGTTTCCAACAGCTGAAGCTGTTTAGACTTCTCTGTTTTAATTATTTATTAATAATACTTTACACACTTTCAACATATTCACAGTAAAAGGGTAAAATAAATAAAAAATAAATAATAATGTAATTGAATTTTATTAGAAGAGCTACAAAAAGTCACAAAATACAGCTTAAACTCCAGATGTTTTAGTCCTTGAATCTGGATTCACACCATCCAACAGTCTGTAAATGATGTATAAATTAATTTAAATTCATTTTGTACATTTTCCTAAGCGTGAGCTGCAGTTTTTTCCTGACAGAAACACGGATGATGAAACTGTAAATACATGACTGAGGCAGCAACAAGCTAACACAAACTCATGAATTCCTACAAAAAAAACAGCTAAAACAGCTTTGAAATGACACCCAGAGCAGCAGAAACACAACAAAGCTGAAGGTTAAACGTTGAAAATAAATATAATAATTCGCGTTTTTCTGTGCGGGCTGAACTTTCCAAGGCGTGGCCGTCTTTAACAGGGTGGGTCTGAGGGGGGGAGGACGACAGCTGGAGCCTCTTCAGCTAAACGATGCTAACAGAGGCTAACCGGAGCTAGCGGCTAACGTTAGCCTGACAAGTTATCACCAGCTGACAGAGCGCGAGCGGCGTCAAAGCGGGTTGAGGCACGCGCGCGGGGCGACTTCCGTGTGTAAAGATTGTTGTCGGGTCTTCATGAACACCGACGGAGCTCACCTTAGTGTTATAGAAGCAGCGGTGATTTCAGGAGCCTCTGCAGAAACTGCGTTCGTCCCTCGGCGCTCGGAGCCAGTATGGCGAACAAGGGAGCGGCGCCGCCCCGTGCGCCGTCCGCGCGACCACACAACCGAACAGCTGGAACGCGCACGTCGCACGTCAGTGACGTAAAACTTGCGCGCCACGATTCAATACGATTAATTGTTTACTTTTTACTTTTTCAGCCACCACTCCAAATTATTCTGTAAACAAACGGAAAACCGGTTAAAAATAAAAATATATATGTTTGTTTTGACTCTCACGCGGACAATATGTGATTTAGTTATAAAAAGAAAACCAGGTTAGCATGATGGCTAACAAGGGTGCTGGAGACGGCTGGAAGGCTGTGGGCGGCTCACAAAGTCTGACCTCCAAAGAAAAAAAACAGTGAAACAAAAACTATTTAATAAATTTAGATTATACTGACAGTCGGACATTACATGTTTTTAACATGTGCATAAAAAATGGTAAAAGTTGTCCAATTTAAAAAATTAACACACTAAAACTGTAAGCTTTCTGTACGTTGTTGTTTTTCTCTCGTTATTTTTTAATTTAAGATACTACTTTCTGTTGATCATGATATTAAAATATTCTCGGATGTTTACTCTTCCATTTTAAGAATCTAATTCTCAGAAATGAACCGAGCCAAATGCCTGGAAATGTATTGATTTATAATTATTATTGTTTTTAACAGCCTGTATGTTGTTAGTATGTACGTTCAGTTAAGTTCATTTATATTGTGTGGATTCAGAGTAATCCCAGGGCACTATAAAACAAATCTAATTAGTCCATTTACTTCTTATAATATACTCACTTAAAGAACAACATTAAACGTCACTGAAGTTGTCTGAGGAAGCCAACAGATTAAAGTTAAATAATAGTTTTCTCTGAATCAAAAACAGACTTTTTTTATTGTCTGTCTGATGCCACACAGGCAGCAGGTGAAGAAATAAAAACAACAGTTTCATTTAACGCGTTTATTTACAAAAACTCAAGTCAACAACTAAACAGGGATGAGCGACAGATTTGATTTACATCAAAATTTATTCTTACAGTAAACAGCCTTTCACAGATTCATGTGTATATTATTTTTAAAAAAAGAAATATAATCCCGTCCTAAGCTTAAGGCAATTAACTATTCATATAAATAAAAAGATCTCAAATTAAAACTACCCAAACAGCACAGTTACTGAAAAAAAACACCTGATAAAAGAAAAAACTAATTTTCGAAGTAATAAAATGGCTTCAAAGGTCAAGATTCAGAAATATATAAACAACAACGTAATTAAAAAAAAAACAGAAAGAAGGAGGCAGTATCCTGGAGGAGTTCCTAACTCATGTCCATCTGAAACTAAAAGTGAAATAAAACGTTAAAGAAGAGTTCAGAGACAGGCGAAGTGAAGCGGAAGCACAGCTGCTCACCTGAGCGTTGTAAGCGTCCAGCTGAGCGTCCAGCTCCTCCGCAGACAGCTGGGGTTTGTTCCCACCGCCCCTCCCTCGACCTCTGAACCCTCCACCCTGCCTCCTCTCAAACCGGGGCTGACCCAGTCGGCTCCGGTCGAAGCCTCCGCTCGAGCTGCTGAAACAACCCAAACACAGCTCACGTCTTCGCCCGCCACCTCTGAAGTTCGCTCAGAGCGCGTCGCCTCTTACCTCTGTGTGCCGACTTCTTCTGTTACTTGTTGGATTTTCATCGGACGACCTGAAACCCAACAGAATTCACATCACGTTCTCCCAGAACTTGTTCAGCATTTGTGATCGCTCTGAAGGCACTGCAGGCTCACCGTCAAGTGGAATGCCGTTGTAGTGCTTCATGGCTTTGAGGGCGTCTGCCTTGTTTACGAAGTGGATGTCCGCGGTTCCTTTACTGCGACCTGAACGGTCATAATGAACCGACACAGTCTTCAGATCCCCGAACTCTGAGAATAGGTCCTGCGAAGCAGAAAGGGTCGGATGTGAGAGAAAGGTTAAGGAGCGAGGGAATCAGGTTTTAATAGATTTACCCTAATGTCTGAATCGGACACGCCGAAGTCCAGGTTAGAAACCAGCAGCTTGCCGGCGCTTTCTCCACTCCGCTCCACTGCTGAGCTCCGTCCGCCGTCGTGCTCCTCAAACATGTCGTGCTGCCATTTGTCCGGCAGCTCTCTGGGCTGAAAGCAGAGCAGAAAACAAAGATTTTATTACAGCTGATGAACAAGAAATGCATCGTTATCTCTGAGCTTTGAGACCCTAAACAACAGGAATGTAAGAAAAGCACCAAAAATAAACAGAATCCAGAGTTTTATATCAAAATACCAGTTTTAAATAAACATTTACAGTCCATATAATCCTAACTCAGATTTATTTACAAACACACACATCATAATCCAGTTCCTTTAAGTAAAAACAGTAAACTATTGAACCTTTAAATGCCTTTTAAGCTGGTAGTTGTTTATTTGGTGATTTTTTTTGCCTTCTTCCCTCAGAGTTATTGTCTGAGTTCATTAAGGAGCTTTAAGACACACAAACACGTTCAGATCTCACAGAAACAGGAACTAATCCACATTTAAAGCTTTAATTCCTCCTGGCTGCTTCAGTAACTCGATTTTAGAGTCTAAGATCCACCTGTTGCTGTTTAAAACCTCCTCAGAGCCGAGCTCGGTCTGGTTCTGGTTCTGGTTCTGGTCCTACCCGGGTGTACGGAGCGGGTCTGCTGTTCCGGTCCCGGCCGAAGTTCTGTCGGTTCCGCGCCGGCTGCCTCGACGCTCCGCCGGCTCGGCCCGAGCCTCCTCCCCGCCTGGACCCCGCTCCTCCTCCGCCGCCGCCGCGGCCTTCCTTCTTATTCATCCGGATGATGTCGTCCAGAGACATGCTCATCTTGTCCGCCATGATCCTCTGAGATCCGGTGGAGGAAAAAAAAAAAGAAAATTAAAGAAAGAACGGAACTTCCGGCGTAAAGAAACGGCGGCTGATTAAAGCTCCGACGTTCTGGCGCGATGTTGAAATCAGCGGAAAAAGCGTCAGACCTTCTTCTTCTGTGGTGTCATGGCGGTCAGCAAACCGACCGGTGAGCCTATTGGCGCCACATGCTGGCCGCCGGGAGAACTACAGGGACTCGGTAAAATAGATTAATTGTTTTTATCGAAAATAAAAAGGCAATAAAGATTGTTTTTGTTTTGTTTATTATTGTCTGTGTGTGTTAGCAAAATATCTCATGAACCACTGGACGGATTTTCATTAAATTTCCTTAAAGTAAGTCTTATAGGATGTCCGCCACAAAACACAAAATTAGCTACAACTCAGTCAGTTTTAGAGATATTGAGCTGGAGTTTGGAGTGGTAGTAGCTGAGAGTCATCCACTCTGCGTCCTCTGAGGGCTAATGAATCACACAACAAACACCCGTAGCATCTCACGATCTCAGAACGATCTGCGAGATTTGACTAAAATAAATAAAACTTAATCGTTTTTACATCTGCCAAGAAAGTTACCAGGTAAAAACTAAAGAACAGATCCGGATGAAATGTTCAGGAAATGTTGGATTAAATTCTGGTTCTGATTCGGATCACGCTGAGGCCTTGATGGAGGTTTGTCTCCGAGCTTCTAGTCTCAGATGATATTTTTTTACCTTAACTTTTAAGGCAAGGGGTAAGTTTTTATTCTGTTTGTGCCGTTATTAAAATATTTGTGAGATTATATCCGGATTACTTGTTTTGAGAGTAAATATTCATCATAAATCAACATTTTAAACGAGTGTTTTTGGACAATAATTAAGACAAAAAGACAGAGCAGAAACTAAACACGTCCTTTATTACATCTGTCCTACAGACGAGACACTCTCACCGCCTTGTCTCACGGCTCTAAACGTTCAGCTGTGGATTCTACATCTGATTAGCTAACGAGGAGCCGAAGGTGCAGCCGAGGCCGATCGATGAGGAACGCCGCAGGTTTGAACCGTCCCGGTCTTCTCCTGCCGGTCTGGGAGGCCGAAGGTGTCCACCTGGGGGCGCTGAAACAGAGGACAGAGGACAGGACGGTAAGACGCTTGCCTGCGGAACAGCTAAAACCACAGTCAGCCCTTCAAAATAAAATCACCTCGTTGGGTTTAAAAAAAAAATGTCTGAGTGCTGAATGACAACTGAAGGTTGTTACAGCAGCTGAAATTACAACCTTAAAACCAACAAAACAGCAGCTAAAAGCAGCTCAGATTAGCTGAACAATAAAACCAGCAAAACAGTGACTAACAGCTTAAATTAGCCAAACAGTAGCTGAAAGCTAAAATGATCAGAACAGAAGCAACAAGCTAAAATCAGGAGAACAGTAGCTTCAATTAAAATTATCAGAACAAAAGCTAAAAGGTTAATTTAACAAAACAGCAGCTGAAAGCTAAAATGATCAGAATAGTAGCTAAAAGATAAAAACAGCAAACAAAAGCTCAAAGTTTCGATTTGTTAAACAGCAGCTAAAAGCTAAGAACGAGGCGAGGATGCTGACGAGTCTAAGGTTCGAAACATTCTCAGATTAGCTGTAGGTTCTGAGGCGTCCCACCGTCTCACTGGTAGAACTTGATCTCTGTGTCCACGCAGTCGAAGAACAGGTCCCCCAGCTCGTCCCCCGCCGTCTCCCCCCTGAGGACAGCCGAAATCTCACTGAGACACTGAGACTCCAGGTCCCTCAGGACGCTGTAGACCGCCGAACCG
>NC_051432.1:28163106-28182436 GCF_001649575.2 Kryptolebias marmoratus
GCTGAACACCTGAGAAAAGTTGAACGGTTCTTGGCCGTCCCACCAGCCCTTGGCCCGGGCCACGCTGCGCAGCTCCGGGTGCTCTGCTGAGATCTCGGTGCCGATGGTCAGCTGGTTGGAAATGTTCTTCACGCCCTCTGAAACAGGAAGACACGCCGTTGTCTCCTGGATGATTTCAGCTCCTCGTCTGAGCTAAAATCGTACTTCCTGTCTGTGATTCTGGACCCTCCGGCCGTACCTGAGACTTTGTGCGCCGCCCACAGCCTTCCAGCCGTCTCCAGCACCCAGGCCTCGCTGCGGTCCACCAGCAGGAAGGTGTTGTGGTAGCTGAAGGGTTCGGGGTCCTCCCGGCACTGCCCCCCCTGGCCGTGGAGCTCCAGGAGGTCCGTGATCACCGTCAGCGCCGCCCGGGCGCTGTCGCCGCGCTCCAACCCCAGCCTGTAGAGGGAAACGCACAGATGATCAGCCGGCTGGTCGAAAAGACGCTGCAGCTCGGAGGAGACGACTGTCGGCTGTTTGGAGGAGACGACCGTCGGCTGTTTGGAGGCGATTCTAACATGTTTATAACAACCTGCTCGGTCTCTGAGGGGATTATCAGCTACACTCTGAGATTTCAGCGGCGCTCAGATTATATTTCCTTATTTGTGTGAACGCTGACTCAGCCGTTTTTATTTTTCAGCCAAACTGCGTCTGCAGACTTCGAGCTGCTTTAGCTGCTCTTTATCAAATCGTTCGACTCATTCAGCTGACGGCTGCTGTGACTTTTGCTTTTTGACGCTTTTATAATTTTTTAAGATCTTTTCATTTCCTTCAAACACTCTGGCTCCACTTTTTTCTTCTTAGGCTACTTTCAGCTACTGTTCAGCTACTTTATCTTACAGCTAGCCTTTTAAAACATGTTAGCCGTTTGCTACTTTAAGCTAGCATTTAGCATATTTTAGCTTTTTGGCTAACTGTTTGCTACTTTTAGCTTTCAGCTGCTGTACTGCTGCTTCATTCTTTTCATTTATTGTTTATTTATAAAGAGTATTAAGTTAAAAAAATGTTAATTATTAAAACTATAACATTTATAGCCTGAATTGATTTACAGAGAGGCCTCTAGCTTTTAGCTGCTGTTCTGCTACTTTTAGCTTTTAGCTTCAGTTCCAGCAGTTTGGGTTTTTTTTGTATTGTTTGCAGGCGGCTCACCGAAGCAGGTCCATCCCCAGCAGGGCCTCTCCGGGGGCCACGGGCTCCCGGGTCCAGACCGCCTCGTTCCCGACGCACACCCCGTGGTCGTTGGCTCCCATTTCGGCGCCCCACATCCAGGCGGGCTTACTGAGGACGACGGCGTGGGTCCGCTCCGCCTGCGGGATCTGGATGAAGGTGCACTGCAGGAGAAAGGTGAGACGCACCTGAACATTCGGCTCCCTTTAGCTTCTAGATCACCTTTTGATACTTTTAGCTCCTAGCTGCCATTTTTGTTACTTTTAGCTTTCAGCTTCTTCTTTTAGCTTCCAGAACAGAGTTCAGCTACATCACAGACGAGTTTTGGTGCTCAGACTCACTGAAGTCAGATGGAAAAGCTGAAGTTTAGCTGTTTAGCTGACTGTCAGCCGGTTTTAATGAGACCTTCGGCTGCGTGACGAACAAACTTTAGCTCATGTTTCAACTTCAGCTGCTGTCAAACAGCTGAGGACCTGCAGCTTTTAACAGTTTTTATTTATAGATTTGTTTGTTGTGACTTCTGTAGATGTTTTTACCCTGAATGTTTGTTTGTTTGTTTGTTTGTTGTGCAGCTCCTCAGTCTTTGTGGTTGTGTATCGTGCAGCGCTCTTCGGTTGGGGTTTTTCCCGCCGTTGTTCAGACACGTCTGTCCACAGGAGACTGTTGTTTACGTGCTGAGGCAGGACCCTGAACGCATCACTGAAACTAAAACCACGATGTGTTGAAAGACCTCAGGTCAGATCTCGCATGGCGTCTTTACCTCCAGCGTGGCGCCCGGAGGATGAGACGTCGCAGGGTGGAAGGACACCTCCTGGACCTCGTCCCGGGGACGGTCCGAGTTCTTCCCAAAGATCACGTGGTGGTCCCGGGAACCAGGGGGCAAGGAGACGAAACAGTCACAGGAGGAGGGCGGCTCGGCCATCCTGCAGCAGGAGAACAGCAACCAGGTGAGAAGAGACGGCAGGTAAGACCCACCTGAGGTCAACAAGCTGCTCTCAGACCAATCATAACAGCCTCCTCCCTGAAACCATGAGGAGGCAGGAGGGAGGAGGGAGGAGGGAGGAGGCAGGAGGCAGGAGGCAGGAGGGAGGAGGAAGGAGGCAGGTGGGAGACAGGAGGGAGGAGGAAGGAGGCAGGAGGCGGGAGGGAGGAGGGAGGAGGCAGGAGGTGAGAGGAAGGAGGAAGGAGGCAGGAGACAGGAGGCAGGAGACAGGAGGAAGGAGCCTCCGTTCCCACCCTTCCCTCCTCGCAGGGATTAGGTCTGCGGGGCGCTTTACTGACTGTAAGCCGCGTAAATCCGACCCCCGCCTCGCTTTACTGTCGCTTCTCTCACGCTTTTTCCACCTGACACCACCCGTCTGGTTCTGGCCCGGAAATAATGTCGTCCCCCTCCCACCCACCTCCCCCCCAGAACAAACAGCGTCCTGCCGGCAGAAGCAGCGGAGGAGGTCCGGGCTTGTTCCGGGGAAGTGAGGCCCTCCACTCGGCGTCACTCCCCCGCGCTGTCGGTGCAGCTTCAGGCCGCCGGGAGGGGAGTGAACCCCGCGGGGCTCCCGGTGCCTGAACCTGCAGCCGGGACCGCTGCTGCTGGAAGTGAAATTTACCTGTTTTTTATTATTTCAGCGGTGAGAGCGGCCGGCCGGTTGGGAGCAGAAGGCAGGTTGTAGGAACCGAGTCACGTGACACAGAAATCCAAAGTCTGTACTTAAAGGTCTCGTCTCGTCTGACCGCAAACAACAACACAGCTCACCGTCTCCGAACCCAGTCCGGACGGATAAACTGCTGCCAGCACGGCTGCTGACCGAAACACGGGGATCCCCTGTTTGAAACAAATAAACCAGATTTATTTATGAGTTAAACCGAGCAGGAAACTCTGTCTGAATCACTAAAGTAAACAAACTTTGCAGTGTTAGCTGTCACATAAGTTAAACATTACTACACTGTATTGTTCTGGTCGTTTTCTTGGCTTTTACAATTTGAAATAAACTAATTTAATCGTTTTAAAGTTTATATGATATGTATTTTTAATCATAGCATAATTAGCATAATTATGGCTAACAGTTTGCTAATCTGTTGCTAGGATACTGTTTAGCATCTGGATCTGACTTAGTTTATATTTCCTGTAATGCATTTATTTCTGTACTTATTTTATCTAACAATTAAAATTTTATAACTATAGCCACCTAAACCTTTTCTTTCCTAAATAAGATAATTTAAACTAGGTTCTCAAGATTATTTTGCAATGGAAGAATAAAACTGTATGCTAGCATACTGTTAGCATATAGCCTCTGGTTCTGGCTAGCTTTTTTATTTATATAAATGTGACAATTTTCTGTACTTATTTTTTAGCCACTTCAACTTTTATTTCTAATTTAATGTCATTCTTCTGCAGCTTTTGTAACACTTGCTGTTACAGAAGCTTTTTGCCCAGAGGCGCCATTAGCTCACCTCAATCTCAAAAAATTGTAAAAAGTTAAATTATTACAAGCTCTGGGGGTTATTTCCCTTTACAACTGAATAAAATACAATTAGTTTAAGATAGTTTCTCTTTAAAGTTTATAATGCTAATTTTTTTTATTGTTCTTAGCATTAGCATAAACATGCTAGCATACTGTGAGCATAGTTTAGCCTTTGGCTCTGGCTAGCAAATTATTTACACAAACTTATCAACTGTCTGTACTTAAACCCAACAAAACTATTACTAAACACTTGAACTTTGATTTTTACATTAATTAAATCTGCAGCTTTTAATTTGTAGCACTTGCTGTTACAGAAGTACGCCACCCAGAAGCACTGTTAGCATAACTTAGCATAAAGTATTTGCAAAAAAAGTAAAATTATTACAAGTTTTACTGGTTATTTCCATGAAGTGGTCTTTACAACTTGAGATAAAGTAAAACTAGTTCTCTTTAATTATTATTTTACAGCAAAATTTTATTGGTAATTAGCATAAAACAGTATGTTAGCATATAGTTTAGCCCCTGACTCTAAGTATCATATAATTTATATAAGTTTATATTTTTTCCTGCACTTATCTTACCAAACAACAGTGTAAAGTTTATTTTTGTTGTCACTTGAAGTTTTTTTCTTCACTTATTTAATTCCTTGTTCTGAAACAATTTAACAGTTTTTGCTAATTAAGCAGTCCTGTTCTCCACAGATCAGTATTTAATGCTTCAGGGTTTAATATTTAAAGTAATCTGTTCAAAACTTTTTTTGCAGGCGTTAAGCCACGAGAACGCCTTTAAACACCATAAATGATCTATTGGATCTGTTAGAATGAACAGTCTCACCTGAAACAAACGTATTTAGGGTTAGATATCAGTCAGATGTTGGTCAAATAAACCCCACATTAAATGAAACCAAAGTTTGTCTCCTCTGAGGAGCAGAAATGCTGACTTCATCAGGATAAAATAAATAATTTTTTGTCCCGTAGGAAGGCCGGGTCACAGTTTTTAGCAGAGTGACATAACCACTGCGCTCACCACTGTATTTTTACCGGTGCTGTGGATCCCACAGTGACTAATGAGTGTAATTAAAGTTTGTGTGTGGTGTCAGGAGTTTATATAGTGGGTGTGTCGGCCTTCATGGTGCTTCATTGAATTATGTCGCTGGCACTCCCTGTCTCAGACATTAGACACAACTCAGTCCCTTCAGCTGCACTTTGAAACACGCTGATTGATTTTTAATGGGTTGAACTCCCGTTTTGCCTCGGATCTGGGGTGTTTCCACACTTCTTATCAGAAACCAGTTCTGATAAAAAGTCCCCGAGTCCCACAGACTTCTGGTTTTCTGTTCTGTAAATTTATTTCTGTCTGAACACAAATAAAAACCTGAAGAAGTGACGAGGATTCCTGTGCTTTTACTCTTCTAAAGCAGCTTGTTACGTTCAGAATTATGCCTCTGATATTTTTGTTCCTGTTCAAACTGAGACTAGAAGCTCAGAGACGAACCTCCACCGAGGCCTCAGCGTGATCCGGATCAGAATCTGGATCAGAACCAGAATCTAATCCAATATTTCCTGAACATTTCATCCAGATCTGTTCTTTAGGTTTTACCTGATCTTTGCTGACAGACAGACAAACCAACGGACAGAACCGGAACCAGAACCTCCTCGGTGGAGGAAACTAAATGTAGGAGCAGAGAGAAGGTTTTAATAAAGGGATCACCTGTGACCTTTGACCTTTGACCCCATGAACCTTGAAATCAACAGGCATCCTCTTTGACCCCTGAGGTGTCCAGCTGTGCAGTTTGACGTTCCTACATTACTCTGTGGCAGAGTTAGAGCACCAGGTCATCTGTGATGCTGACCTTTGACCCCGTCACCTTGAAATCAAGAGTGATCACCCTTAACCCAGATGTGTCCAGCTGCCGAGCACAGGCTGACCTCTGACCTTTGACCTGATCACCACCAACATTTAATCCCTTGTTTCATGTTTGACGATTCCTGAAAATTTTCTAAAAATCTGTTTGTAACTTTTTGAGTTAATCTTGTTCACAAATAAACAAACAAACAAAATAAAACAAATAAACAAACAAACAGGTAGAAGTGGATGAGTCTCGTCTGGTTTCTTTCTGAAAGCTTCAGTTTGGAGGATCTTATTTCTGCTGAGCTGAAACTTCGGCCTCGTTCGGTTCAAACCGGTGGAGAGCGTCTGTAGTTTCTTTATATTTTTATTTTTTCATCCAAAGAAACAGAAGTTTAATTCTGCCTTAACTCGTCTTTTTAATCCGGCTGCTTTTCTTTCGCTCTCAGTCTTGATCTGTAAACTGATATTTTGGTAAGACCTGAGAAAATAGATTATCTTTCAAATGATCTTCTACAAGTTTTTAGCTGTTTGAGAAAACACATTGTTGGTTTAACAATAATAGTTTTAGATGTAAATCTGTTATCTTTTGTGATTTCAGCTGAAGCTAATTCTAAAAAACATTTATTAAACATTTATTATGTCGGTTCGTCTCTTCAGTTCAGGAGACATTTTATGGGTCAAAGTTACGAGACTCAAAATAAGAAACAATCCTTTTGAAAATTGACTCAAAGTTTAAACGTTTAGGACTGACCACATAAAGACGATTCATGACTGGACAGAAATGAGACGGAGCTGCTTATTGAAGGATTAAAAAAAAGGGGGACTTGAGGAGTCCAGGTGTCCAAGGAGGAGACAGAAGGAGGACGGAGGACAGGACGGTGGAGAGCGAACAGGCAGGTCGGTTTCAAACAAACCAACAGGCGAATATCAGAGGACAACAGTCTGGACAAGAGCAGCGATTTGACTCAACCTTGAGCTTCAGGTGTACCTGTTCCCCAACTCCACCTGGAAGAGGAGGACAGAGGAGGACAGAGGTCAGGAAACAGTCAAGTTCTGGACTCAAACTGAGTGAAAAAGCAAAGAAAAACTTTAAACCTTTCTACTTGGAAAGAGAATCTAAAGAACCGAAGTTTCATCCAACGAGACAAATTGAGCAAAATCCAAACAGTTTAAACAAACTGTAGTTTGTTGGAAGTACTTTGAATTGTAGTTTAGATCTGAAAAGTCTTATTTGTTTCCAGATTTCTGCTCATTCCGCTTCAGGAGAACCGGCAGCTGAAGCGAAAGACGAACGTCTCACCTGCCGATGACAGGAAGAAGCAGCCGGACGGAACGACTCGGAATAAAGAACCTGCTTTTGTTTAACGGGAGAACAGAACATAAAGACTCATCCGTGTTAAAAATAGTCAAAGATGTTTTCTTTCAGGAAACCAGCTCGACTGCACGGACAGAAACGCTCCTTTTGTCTGATTGTGTCTGAATCAATAACAGCTTCGTCTTCATCACGCACGCCAGCTGAGGTTCATCGGGTTTCACGCCTGTCTTCAGCGGCGAACACCTGGAGCCCGACTCGTGGCAGCCCCCGGAGGCCGGAGGTGTTGAGGTGTTTTGTGACGCGGCGTGAAGGTGAGAGGTGTTTCCTCGCGGCCCACCGGGAACGCCGGCGGCAGCAGAAGACAGACGTCCTGAGGCCCGCGGCCTTTCATCTCCTGCAGCGTGCTGACAAGCGTCGCACATCCTGTCTGCCCTCACACACACACACACACACACACGCAGACGAGTGAAAAGCGAAAGACGTGATGTTGACTGAGGAGGTGAAGAGGATCATCAGGTGAGCAAAACAAAAACATTCAGATTCAGGCGTCACCAAATCTAAAGTCCTGATTCGTGAGTTTGAGCCAAGCAAAACTTTTAAACTTCCCCCGTTTTTTATTTTTACTTCCGTTCAGTTTCTCCTCCTTCAGCCATAAAAAATCTGCCTAACTCAAGGGATGAGCCGGACAGGAAGACCGCATCACCGCAGATAAACAGTTAATTATTAATAACGCAGTTCTTAACGAGGCTTAATAAAGAGTTATCAGATAAAAGTTTCATTAATGATTTAAATATCAAACTTTTATCAGTTTACAGATAAAATGTTTTTCGCATAAAGTTTTATTTAAAAAAAGGTGATCAAATAACTAAAAACCTTGAGTTTACCTGAACTAATCAAATCTCCTGGTTTTCAGCCTTTAATTAATGTTTTATAAACTGAGGATTATTCTGTTTATGAAGCGTTAATAAATCATTTATAGAGACAGCTGGTTGTAAGGTAATAATCCTCACTTTTTATGGTTCTGACACCATTTTTGTTTCTCATAAACGTCTCGTTGGACAGCTGCGGGGTTGATGTCTTCTTTAGGGACAGAAAATCAAGTTTTCTCGTCAATAATATTATTATTTTTTAAACATATCGATGATCAGAAACCTCTCAGGTCCTTAAAAACACGTCAGACCTTCAGCTGCCGGTCTGTGTCCTCTCTGTCCTCCAACGTGTCCACCGTCCCCGTCTTTGACTGAACACTGGGGGAAGAAGCAGTTCGGCTTTGAAAGACGAGAAGTTGGGAAAATGTGAAGAGTTTCCTCCACAAACAGGTTGAAACGGGACTTCCAGCGCAGCTCGCGAGGCGGCGGGCCGGAGGAAGATGAAGGGTGTTAGGGGACGGAAACAGCTGGCGAAGAAGCCCAGAGGACATTAATCTGAGGGGGGAGACAGGATGGCAGCGTCTAATAAAAGCGTGGGATTACTGCAGCGAAGGTGTGTCTGCGAGTCTTCCTGCAGGATTACAGGTGAGGCTGTCTGTGTCCAGCTGGCTACTCCTGGAGAGCCTCCATCTTCTGCAGCTCCATGAAATCTGAGGGACCTGAGGAGGAGTGTGTGTGTGTGCGTGTGTGTGTGTGCGTGCGTGTGTGTGTGCGCGTGCATGTGCGTGCGTGTGTGTGCGTGTGTGTGTGTGTGTGCTGGAAATTAGATAAAATAAAGTGATCCAATTTTTCTGGGAGCAATTAAAGTTCCGGTTGAAAGGCAGAGGTGGCAGCTGGGAGGAGGCATCAGTCGCTCAGACAGTAACGGCGGCGCCACCGCTGTTTAACAATCAAAGATGGGGGGCGGGGGCTCGCGAGGAAGTCTCTCCACGAAAAGTACAGGTGTGCGCCGCAATCAAAGCCCAGCTCGCAGAAATGACTGGGTTTGAAGTTGAAAGGGGAGGAGGAGGAGGAGGAGGAGGAGGAGGAGGGGGGGGGACCGTGCTGAGTGAGTCCCTGAGGAGAGAAAAACAGGAAGACGAGGAGAACCGGGCCGGGCTCAGAACCAGGGACCGGGTTCAGAACCAGGCTCAGATTCAGAACCGGGCCTGGGTCAGGACCAGGGCCGGGTTCAGAACCAGGGCCAGACTCAGGCTCAGAACCAGTGACAAGGTTCAGGGCCGGGCTCAGAACCAGGACTGGGCTCAGAATTAAAGCTGGGCTCAGGGCCGGGCTCCGATCTGGATCAGGGCTCTGAACTGGATCAGGGCTCCGAACCAGGCCCTCCAGGTTCTGGAGGTGGGGGGTTTGGTTCCCTGGAAGTCGGCGTGTTGGCAGACAGATTCGTCTGGCTCCCATCAGACGGGTCAGAACCAGAACCAGACCGGTAGACAAACACCAGACAGTTTCAGAGACCTGAGCTGAGGGTTACATGATCGCTCCCCACCTCTGTCAGCAAAATATCTGATCATCCTCTGAGTGGAAGTCAGGAAACGGTTTCAGGTCCAGAAGTTCTCCTCAGGTTCTGGTAGAAGCTGAGAGTCGTCTGAGACGCAGCGTGAAGGAAGGAAAAGTTTCATTCTTTTTTTATTTTAAAAATAAAGACGTGTTTCTTTCTGCTTCCTGTTTGTTTGCTCTGGCAGCCATATTTGTTCAGTCAAACAGCTCCTTCTGACAAAGCATGTGGAAGAACCATACACAGCCACAACAGCCTGACTCCGCCTCCTCCTCAGGCCGCTCTGCTGAGAGACGGCGCCCCATTCCTCAACCATCATGTCTTCTGTCCCAACGTCCATCAGCAGTTTGGAGCTTTTATTCTGAAAGAATCTGAGCTGACGAACATCAGCATGAAGCTGCCGTCGGGGGCTCGTTGGGGTCACCATGGCAACCCCACACCTGTATCTGTCACTCCCTGACTGCGCTCCTAAGAAGGCAGGAAGACAGAAGCGCGGAGCAGAAATTGCGCCTCAGACAAACAAACTGTTAAAACGACTTCTTTAAAGAGAAAATCCTGATGAGAGCTGAGAGACAAAATATTTAGTTTTAGATGCAGGAAGTGGAGGAGAAATGTAAAGTTTGAGGAAACGGGAAGAAATTGTTTGTAAAAAGTGAAACGTTCTGCATTAAATCTGTGGAGAAGCTGTGAATAAAGTCTGTTAAAGAGGATTTTAAGATTTAAAACACTTTGTTTAAACAAACAGATCAGTTTTAAACAAGATTCACACAAAATAAAAACAGGATAAAATAAAGAAATGAGCAGAAAACAGAATAAAAAGTAGTCCTTGAAAAAATGAAAAGTGACAGAATCTAAAACTCGTCTCTGATTTCACAGAATCGGCTTCTTGTTTCTGTTCTCGGGAGCAGAAATAAAACACCTTCAGGTGATTAAACCTTTGTTGGTCCGGATCCCGTCAGAATCAGCTGCATCTTGGGATGAAGAAGGAAAAAAAAGCAGAAAAACATTTTCATGCAAAGTCGCACACAAAAAAAGCAATATGTCAGAAATAAAAACAATCAAACCAGCCATTAAAACACATTTAAATCATTAGGAGAATTTGTCAGCCTCCGACTCGAAGCTGCTCTGTAATTAAACCCATTAAACGGATCTTTCTGATTGTATTTGTAAGGAAATAAGATTAACTATTTCAAGCAGCCGGTAAACATCATTTAGGCCGACGAGGTGTGTGGTCTGAGCTCCTCCACAGCTCCTGAAACTCACGGACTCTGTCAGACAGGGAAATAAACACTTTCAGGGTTTGGTTTTCTGCAGGTTTCCCGCCGCAGGGTCACTGAATCGGGTCGAACTCAGCGTTTCTAAAGTGCTGCTTCAGAACAAAACGGCTCCTTCTGTGGTCTGTTTGTTAGTTTGAAGCTGCTGCGCCGACAAGCCGCGACAGGAGAGGAATTAACTCCAACAGGAGGCCAAATTTAAGAGCAACATCGCCTCAAAGGAGCGAGAAAGGAAGATGTTCAAAAACAATTAAATGTTTGATTAAAACCTTCCCGTCTGTGAAGAGGAAGAGAAACGTTTCATCACCAAAAATCTGCAGAAAAACATCAACCTGGAGCCTCAAATCAGCTAAAAATCAGCTCCTTTAAGGCGTAAAAAGTTTTTGGATGAAAGCAGCTTTCAGGATCGAGTCAAAGTTTTATTTTAATTAATTTAAATATTTCCAATCAGGAGCTGGGAGCGTTCTTAGACATGTCTTCAGTCGCAAACGAAGGAAAAGATTAAAATATAAATAAAAACACAGCTGGGAGGGAAGCTAAACAAACAAACCGTCTGACTGAGACTCAGTTTTAAGTTCGTGTTTCTGTCTGTCTGCGCTGCTGCTGCTGTCACCATGGCAACCAGTGACTCAGCACGAGGCAACATGGCTGCCAGCGTTAATCCTGCATAATCTGAGCTGCTCAAATCACAATCCAGCAAACTTTAAAGAGAAAACAGGAAAATAAATTTTATATGGATTTTTCAAAATAAAGCTCACAGATACTCTTCAAAATAAGAGTCTAGCTCCATCGTAGCTTCGATTCTTACAAAAATAAATCCTGAATTTCTTTCAGGCTTTGTAGGAAAACGTTATCGGAGGGTCTCATGTTTCCCATTTCATTCTGGAACATTTTCTACATGTTAACAGTTTTCCACATGTGATCCATGTGGAAAACGATGTGAATCTATGTGTTTTTTCTGTTTGTGAAGAAATGTTGTCGTTTCGTTTTAAAACTTTATCCTCCATAAAGTTTAATTTCTCCAAACTTTTGATTTTCTGATTTTTTTTTAAATCTTGTAAATTATTTAAACTCATTAAACGGTGGAAACTCTCCTTGTCTTCACTTATTAAACTTAAATAAATTATCAAAATGAAGTTTTTATTGAAATAAAAGCTCAAGGAGTGAAAACTTTAAATATTTACATGTTTCAGCTGTTAAATGTGTAAAAATGAGGCTGGATTTAATTTAAAGTTGACAGAAACTAAGAATCTTTAAAGTTTAATAAATAAAATTTAGGATTTATTTTCTGTTTGTAGAATTAATTCCAGATTTCTCCTCCACTTCCTTCAGCGGCTCCTCCGCCCAGCTGCAGCCGAGGAGGGCGCGTCCTCCCCGGGGAGGGGCGGGGTCCGGGCGGGAGGTGGGGGGAGCCAACAGAGGCCCCGCCCACCGTGAAGTGAGTCTCGTGAAGACTCACCTGAGCGGCTCAGAGCTGCTGCGGCTTCACCTGAACCCGGAGGTGAAAATACGATGAGGAGTTTATGTTTGAGGTCAGAGGAGCAACAAGCAGGTAAGATATTTATTATTATTATTATTATTATTATTATTATTATTATTATTATTATTATTATTATTATATCAAGCTGCTGCTGAGGACCTGAGAGCTTCAGGTGAGGCAGAAAGCTGTGAGTTTGAGCAGAAAATGAGCTAAAAATCAAAATAAAACTTTATTTTTAAAACTTTTTAAACTTTATTTTCCTTCTGGCTGTAGAAGAAGAAAAGCTTAAATAAAAATCATAAAACTGACTTCAGGTAAAGTTTTTAAAACTAAATATTTATTGTTTCAGTTTTAAAAACTTGTGATTCTCCTAAATCTGAAGGAATAATTATGTTTAAAATAAATAAATATCTCTTAAAAAATGCTCGTTAACATTTTAAACTTTTCATATTTTATTTTTTTATTATTAAAAAAAGGAAAATTTATCAGAAAGTCCAGCAGATAAAAACCTGCAGCTTTAATTAATTTAAGTTTTATTTTAGGTTTTTAAATCTTTTATAAAAGCAGCTGAAAATAATAAAACTAATAAAGAAAATAAAAGTTTATAAAATTCTGGAGCAAAAACTGAACAAAATTAAGTATATTTTTATTTCAGTCGTTGTTTCATTCTTTATTACTTAGTCATCAGTTCTGTTTAAACTTTTCTGTTTTAAATGTTTTATTTACAGTAAATTTTAATAAAATATTATCCCTAAAACTAATAAAAGCAGGAAGTAAAAACAGAAGATTAAATTATCGTTAATAAAAGTCCTGTGCAGCGAAGTGGAATAAAACTTCTTAATGTTTTATAAACTGATGTTTTGTTTTTAAATCAGTTCATGTTAAATAAAAGAGACGCTTTGAGCGTCAAAATGAGTTCATAATAATAATTTAAAAAGTTTAATCTGATGTTTGAACTTTATTTAAACCAGATTTTTGAAGTTATTTAGAGAAACTTGAGTCTCGTCTGAAGTTTTTGTTGTTTTAACCTCAGGAAAGAAAAATGTTTCTTCACCTGAAGGAGTTTTTTGTTTTTCTTCTTCGTTAAAAAACATCTGAGACGTAGAGCTGTCATCAGAGAGAAATCAGAGATTAATCTGTGATAAATCTGTGATAAATCAGAGATTAATCTGTGATAAATCTGTGATAAATCAGAGATTAATCTGTGATAAATCTGTGATAAATCAGAGATTAATCTGTGATAAATCAGTAATAATCCCGTCTGCGGAGCGTTTAGATCCAAACAGAGTTTAAAGGTTTTTAAACCGTTCAGCTCCATCTCTGACGACGACGTGGGAAAAATAAAAATCCCAGATTTTTTTCCCACGGAGAAAATATTAAATGTTGAAACTAAGAAACTGAATCATTTAGGATTTTATGGCAGAAACGCGACTGAAAGAAAAGAGGAGAGGAGAAACAAAAAAGATAAACCGAGGAAGAAACAGCCGGAGGTGAATTATCAGACAGACTTTAAATGTCTCATCTGAGGTCAAAGGTCAAACCCAGGTTCTGGTTCTGGTTCTGCTCAGGAACACCGTCTGTAAACACAGTTCATCGTGCCGTCCAGAAATGCTGCTTAAAGCTCTATCAGGCAAAGAAGAAGCCAGATGTGAACAGATGTGTCTCCTCTGGACCAAAGAGGAGAACTGTTCTGAGGTCAGCCTGCCTCTCTGATGGTATGGGGGTGCATTAGTCCAGGTTCCAGGACTGTTGAACAGACAGAATGGGACAACCTCAGGTCCAGGTGTTTACAGACTGATGGGAGAAGAAGAGGACAAACATCTGGAGCAACTTTAAAGAGACGAGTTGCTGCCATAAAATTCAAAATTACCCCTTTTTATTTTGGAGAAACTGGTCCACTTTCTGAGTTTAGACAGCTGACGTGTCTGTTTGGTTCTGCTGTGAGTTTGCGAGGTTCACAAATCGCTGTGTTCTGGTTTCATTTATATTTTACTCGACCGGTTTAATTGTTCCGAGTTGGGGTTTGTAATCTTTCCATCGAGAAAATGACGGGTTTGTTCCTCCGCCCCTCCACGGCAGCCTGGTTCTGCCGGGTCTTGTTTTATGACCAGAACCAGCCGGCTCCCTCGGGGCCCAGCTCCTCCTGTCAGACGGGAGGAAGACGTTTCTGTTCGTTTACGAGGGACGGGGGGGACGGGGGGGACAGGGGGGGACAAACCAACCGTCCCACCGCCAGCATTCTCCTGAGATTACAGACAAGAAGCTCCGGGTTTGACCTTTGACCCCAGACCTTTCATCGGGGGCTTTACGCAGCTCAGCTCCGTCCTCCTCAGACAGCTTCAGTCCGTCTGAGAGCTTCCCTGTTAGCAAAATATCTCCTGAACCTCGGGACGGGTTCTAACGGGACCTTCAGGCCGTGACCACAGGACGAACGTCTCCAATTTAAGATGGCCACCGCGAGTCAAAGCCTGGCTTCAGCTCAGGGAGTGGTAGTAGCTGAGAGTGGTCAGCAGCCGGCTCTGGTCCCCCATCAGGTCCCTCAGGTCAGACTCGAGGTCTTAAACCCGGTCTGAGCCGCTTCCTGTCACCTGTGGAAGGTGAAGCTCCGCCTGATGACGGAGGTGAGACATTCCTGAAGCGTGTTTGGGACAGGATGTGATTTCAGCGCGTGTTCCTATAATTATATACATAAAGTAATTGTCCTCCTGTTATTGTTCTCAGGCTCCTGGATGTTGACGCTTCCGTGTGACGCAGGGCGACTTCCTCGTCTCTATCCTGCCTGGAGGCTGTCGGTGTAAATCACGTAGGAGTCGTAAAAACGCCCTCCTGTCTGCCAGGTTTGTCCTCCACCTCCTCCTCCTCCTCGCCGGCGTGCAGGCAGGTTTGTCCTCCACCTCCTCGCCGGCGTGCAGGCGGGCTCTGGCCTGCAGCCATGCCTCTGTCATCGCTGTCATCGCCTCCCGGCTCGGGCCGAGGATGTTGTTTTCTTTTGCTCGTCTCTGACGGTCCTTCACGGGAAGTACCTGGCAGCGGATGCTAGTGGCAGGCCTCTGCCCGGACACGTCCGTCCCACGCCCCTCCCCCTCCGCTGTCTCCTGTCTCCACGGCCACGCGGCGTGAGAACTGCGGTATCCGTGGCAACGAGGGCGGTGCACCCAGAGCTGTTTATTTAGACGCTGTAGAAGGATTTAGGCCTCAGAGTCTCAGAAATGTTGGATCTGAAACGCTGCGGCTGAATCCTGTTCTGAACAGTCAGTGTCTTACCTGCTGTAGATCTCAGGTGGACGGTTTTAACGAACCAAAGGACGAGACACTGAGGGACACGTGCTTTAAGGAACTCCCCGTCGGAGAACAGATCTGCTCCTTTGACTTCCCAGATGTCCTGACATCTCAGATATCCTGACGTCTCAGATGTCCTGACGTCTCCGGTCTTCAGACAGCGAAGCCTCTGATGTGTCCCTGTTTCTCTGAAAGTTCTGATTTTATCTACGACCCTTAAACGCAACATTCTGACGTTCTCCTGACTTCAATAAACAGACATCTCAAAGTCCAAACCTTGTTAAAAACTCATCCTGTTTCAGTCTGACCGTAAATGTCCTTATCCTCCTTCAAAATAAAAGCGCAGCAAAAGCCAGCTTCAAAACAAAAATAGAGATTTTGGATTTGTGTGCAGAATAATTTATATCTGATTATGTTGTATTTTTGGAACCAGAGTCTGTGCACTAACCATGTAAGACTTTAAGCCCCCCCCCCCAAACCACGAAGTCACATGACCTTCATTTTAATCATGAAATAACTAATTAAAGTTAAACTTATTAGAACAAAAGCATAATTTGATCAAATACCAGCAAAGTAAGAACTTTGTGGTTTCCAGTATCTCCATCTAAAAATAAATTAAACTTTATAAAAGTTGTTTTTGTTTCTTTGCTAAAGAAGAAGGACAGACAGCTCTTCTTCTTCTTCTTCTTCTTCTTCTTCTTCTTCTCCTAAGGTACCGTCTCACTGAGCTGCGATTCTTTGGGACAAAATGGCAGAAAAATACATATTTTTTTCTGTTGAATCTCACAGAACGACGTGTTTGCAGAACTCCTGGCAGAGTTTGCAGCACCCATATTTACGGAAACTAAACTGGGAGGAAACTCCAGAGAGCGTGGCCTCACGGCTCACGACGGGAAACGGAGAAATGTTTTTTGGTTACACCTATCCTCACGCTGCTCGCCGCTCGTCACCGCCGCTCGTCACCGCCGCTCGTCACCGCCACTCGCAGCGCAGCGAAGAATCAGCTTCAAGGCGTAAAAATAAACTTTTCAACGTTTTTCTTTCTCTTTGCAGGTTTTTCTAAAGTCTGACCTTCCTGCCATGTGGTGATCCTCTCAGCGTCGTTTGAAAAGACTCTGATCGACTCTTCTCCTCGAGTTCTGATCCGGCACCATCCGCCCTCATGGCCCACCCCTACGAGCCCTGGTTACGGACGGCGCCACCTAGCGGTAGCTCCGACGACATGAACATCCCTTCCTGGTGGGACCTCCATCGTGACGTGCAGGCAGGGAGCTGGATCGACCTGCAGACGGGTCAGGGTTTGCCCTCGGTGAGCCCGGGCGGCTCCATGGGTCTGCAGCCGTCGTTGGGCCCGTACGGTTCCGACCCGCAGCTGTGCACCCTCCCGCCGGCGCAGCACGCCTCGCACTCGTCCCACCTCTTCCCTCAGGAGGGGTTCAAGATGGAGCCGCTGGCCCCGGAGATGCTGCAGCAGGAAACCTTCTCCCTGGAGGAACCTCAGGAGACGTCGGTGTCGGCCCGGCCCAAGCCCCAGCGCCGCTCCTCCTCCCGGGGCGGGGGCCAGGCCGTGTGCCGCTGCCCCAACTGCATCCACGCCGAGCAGATGGGGCAGAGCGCCGACGACAGCCGGAGGAAGCACATGCACAACTGCCACATCCCCGGCTGCGGCAAAGCCTACGCCAAGACGTCACACCTGAAGGCCCACCTGCGCTGGCACAGCGGCGACCGGCCGTTCGTCTGCAACTGGCTCTTCTGCGGGAAGAGGTTCACCCGCTCCGACGAGCTGCAGCGCCACCTACAGACGCACACCGGCGCCAAGAAGTTCAGCTGCGCGCTGTGCCCGCGGGTCTTCATGCGCAACGACCACCTGGCCAAGCACATGCGCACCCACGAGTCCCCGCCCGCCCACGGCGAGGTGAACGGGGACATGCGGGTGGAGAAGGGCTTCGACGAAGCCACACCTCCGCCGCCATCTTTGTCCAGCGTGTCCGACGGCAACGAGCCGCAGCTGAAGCTGAAGTGTGAGACGGAAGCGACGGTGACGGAGTAATCCCACGACTGCAGAGACGTTTGTGTAGCTGAGAGTTCACATTCGGTCCCGGCGGAGTCGTAGTTTCACGATAGAATAGAGAGTAGAAGAAAGATTCAAACTTTTACCGATGGAAGGAAGGAAAACCGCAGCTGAGTTCATCCAACTGAGGCGACGGTCCAGGAGAACAAGCTGCTCGCCTTCAGAAAACGTTTCTGCAGAACGTCACGAACCTTGTTTACGGGAAACTGATCAAACGATTTACAGATTTTAAGGGAAATCTTTTCAATGTAAGCCGTATGCATCCTACTGGACTGGAAGACAACAAAGAATATTCACATTTCAGAATGCTCGACAGCTGTTAGGACAAGATATTGCAGTTTCATGCACTAGAGCGGCTGTTTTTTTGTTTTTTGGTGGTAAAGCACTTATCCTGACCAGGTGACGAAACAAAGACCCGCTTCAGTGACGTGATCCTCGGATCGCAGAGACTGAAGGAGGGAAACAGCTCTGGACCCGGTGAGGTGGATCCGGGTTTCTGTCGGGACACGCCGCGGATCCGTCCTGTCAACACCTCGGGTTGACAGGTCGGAAACAGAAGAAACACGAGATTTAAAGCTGCACGTTAGCAAAATGTGAACGAGGAGCCGAGAGGAGGAAATCATCTTCAGCCTCTGCTGCACTTTGGATTTCAGCTCAAAAACGATCTGAGTTCAGACTTTACAGCCGAAAGGTTTTAGCTTCACATGAAAAAACAGGCGAAACATGCCGGGAGAGGAGGAAAAAAACATTTCAGATAAATGTTTCTGGTCTGAATCCGATCAGTAAAGGTTTATGAAAACTTCTATTAATAAAAATGGTTTTAGGGGGAAGTTCAGATCTTTGTGGGGTTCTGTGGAAAGGTTCTGAACAGTTAATATTTTACCTGTTGTGGATATCTCTTTGAATAATCTCAGTTTGAAGGTTTAATTCTGACCAGTTTGACGAGCTAACAGCTAGCTAACAGCAAAGAGGATCACTACCGTCTCAAAACAGCTTCAGTTTCTAAACTTTAATCACATTTTATAAGAACCATGTTTTAAAAAACTTTTTATTTTACTTTACATAATTATTTACACAAAACTCTGTGGTTATTTAGTGCCAGCCGGCTAACAGCTCGCAGCTAGCTAACAGCTAGCTGTAACACTTCTGCTGCAGTTACCGCAGAAAATACAATAATATTTCTTCTGAAACACTTGTTAAATGTGACGCTGTTAACATGTGAAGATTTACACATTTGCATAAACTCTTATAAAACTTTAAAAATTAAATTAGCAGAAATTTAATTTAAAGTGGAATACTCAAACCGTTTTAACAAGCTAATAACGGCTAGTTAGCTAGCAGGTACACATTCAAAATGGATTTTTTTTTTTAAATCTGTATAATTTTTACAGCACTTTGATTGATGTAAAATATTAAAAACTAGCTAATATTATGTTATAAAGCTTTACATCACATTCAGTTTCACATCAGACAATTATTTACTCAAAACTCTGCAGTTATTTGTCAGCAGTAGTAGCTAGCTAGCAGCTAATGCTAACACTTTTCTGGAGAAAAAACAGAATATTTCTGCTGAAATACGCGTGTGACGTTAAACTGTTAACATGTGAAGGTTTATACACGGCCATTTGCTTTAACTTTTATTAAATGTTGAGAATTAAGACTACAGAAATCTAATATAGAAGCGGCCATGATCAAACTGTGCTGAAAGCTAATATTTGTTAGCTCGCTGTGGCCATTTCTAAAACGGATTTATAGTCTTAAAACTAAAGAAATAAACAGGCGTTTGAACAGGATAAAATATATTTTAAAAAATAGCTAATATCCATCCATCCATCCATTCTCTTCCGCTTATCCGGGGTCGGGTCGCGGGGGCAGCAGCCTAAGCAGGGAGACCCAGACTTCCCTCTCCCCAGCCACTTGGGCCAGCTCCTCCGGGGGAATCCCAAGGCGTTCCCAGGCCAGCCGAGA
Organism: Kryptolebias marmoratus; assembly: GCF_001649575.2. NCBI lineage: Eukaryota > Metazoa > Chordata > Actinopteri > Cyprinodontiformes > Rivulidae > Kryptolebias > Kryptolebias marmoratus. The sequence goes on from NC_051432.1 coordinate 28,182,434, forward strand.
AAC
>NC_051432.1:28185648-28206647 GCF_001649575.2 Kryptolebias marmoratus
ATCATAAGGGGTCTTTGGGCTGCACTTCGTCTGGCCCCTCACCTAGGACCTGTCTGCCTTGGGTGACCCTACTAGGGGCATGAAGCCCCTGACAGCATAGCTCCTAGGATCATTGGGACACTCAAACCCCTCCACCACGATAAGGTGGCAGCCCAGGGAGAGGAAAAAATAATGTTTGCTAATAATGTTTTTTTATCTTTACTTGCAGTCAAGTTGATATTATGATTATTGCAGCAGGAAGTCACCTCAAAATGCACCAGAAGTGCTACAGCTACCTGCTGCTGTCACTGTTTACACTTAAATATCTATAATTTCAATGAAAATGTAAGGCAAATAAAAAAACAAGGTTTAGAACCGTTTCTCGTGCACTTCTGAGGAAACATTTGAGTTGTTTTAAGAAGCTGTTTTGGTTTCGCTCAGACTAGCCCTTAGCTCATCAGTCCTGCCAGAATCAAACTGTTTCCACAAACGGAGGTCGATCAAAGATTTATCTGCAACATGTAAGATATTAACTGTTCACTGAAGAATCCCTTTAAAACGTCACGTTTACAGCTCTGCTGGGAAAATGAGAAACATCGAGTTCAGTTTACAGATATAAACTAACAAACAATAAAACTGTTACATTTATCAGTAAATAACGAGGCCATCTGCAGTTTGATCATTTTTACTGAAAAATCACGTCTGAAAAACACAACGTGACTTTTTCTGACGCAAACAGAAAAAACTTAGGTTACTTATTCTGAGTAGTTATTTTCATTATTGATCTTTTCTAATCAATAGTTCTGCTGTAGGCAGTTTGAGCAGCTTTTTAATCATCAAAACTATTATTAGGAAAACGTCACAAACGTTTGGCAGATTTTTAGGAAGCTTGCATCGTTGGAGGGTCGTGATTTTTTGTTTTTGCGTAGAGAAGAAACTGAAGAAAAGGCTTCAACATGAGTCAATTATTGTTTATTGACTAGAAATAATATTATTCTTTGATGTTTTTACAGATAGATATTTCATTTTATAGGACATAATTTTAATTGGTTGCTGTAGTAAAAGTCTTAGTTGTTGGAACTGTAATGAAATAACTTAAATATTGTGTGTAATAACTTGTATTTAATCAATGATTGTTCTTTAGTAATTAAAGAAATAATTTTAAAATGTTTGGTGTTTGTTTTCATTTTATAATTATTTGCAGAACAACAAAACAACAAAAACAAAACAGATCTGTTTGTTGGCAGGATAAGTCAACAAAACAATGAACTTCTTTAAAATTATATATCAGCAAATACAAAATATATCTTAAATTGGATCTAATGTTTTTCTCTGGAGTTAGATTTTAGATTTTTCTGATTTTTCCACCGTTCTTGTTCAAGTACTTTTTGAATTATTGGGTTGATTTAATCATTCAGAAAAAAAAACTTTAAATTCCTGCCAGGAAAAATAAAAATAAAATAAACAATTTGAGCTGAAATTAGAGAAGATAAAGGAGAAATACTTTAACTGTCCCTCAGTCAGCTGAATTCTGCTACCAATCATAATTTATTGGAATAAAAGAAAAAGTTTGTCCCATCTTCAGACAAAGCCTTTGGAACTAAGGGTGCAGAGGGTGCCGCAGAACCCCTGATGGATGCCAAAGGACATTTGTGTCCAAACACACAAAGAATTAATTTTTTAAAAATTAGCATGAATCTTCTAGGAACACTTTAGATCGTCTTAAAAGTAATTTAACAATATTTTAGAATATTTCAGTGTTCGTTAAATGTCCTCCATCGTGGACATATGTAGTTATTTTCTCCATTTTTTTAAAAATAAGATGGAGAAAAACTTTATGTTTACACACATAGCCCAGATGAGGCTGTTATTAGCAGTTTATGTCACAAAACATCATTTATTATTTGAATTAATTTTAATGAAGCTCTGATTACCACAATTATTCAGTTTCACGTGAATCTGTAAAAAAAATAAACTTGATTTTCTGTAATTTCTGATCAGAAGCCAGATTCATCCTCCGGTCCAGTTAGTGGCGATGATACACCAGAAACAGGACCCGCCTACCGCCTTTAAATACACGAAGAAGAAAAACCGGAAGCTGAAAGCACAAAACAGGAAATGAAACGCTTCGCGGACTCCATTTTCTAGCTGGCGTTGAGCCGCTGTTATTCTACATTTTTGTCCTCAAAGAACAATTTATTGATTTTTTTTTCTTTTTAATTTAAAAACACAAATTCTTTTTAAAGATGGGAGGCGGAGATCTGGTAAGTTTGTTTTAAATCGCTCCAGAAAATAGGTTTTTATCCCGGAGATCGAAGCTAATGCTAAACTCCGTTCAGATTATGTTTAAATTTAACATTTCCTTTGTTTTTATTTGATCTGTACAGGATTTACAATAAAATTAACAATTTTTGGAACTTATTATCAGTATTTTAGTTCGGCTCCACTACATTTGATTTTAGTTGTTTCTGATTGATATGATAATTGTTTTAATTGTTGTCAGAAGGTAAAATGTTGCTTAATGAAACAGGCTGATTAGTCAGTATCTGACTTTTTGTAGATAAGTTTTTTCCAGCCGTAAAGTCATATAAACACTTAATTTTCAAATTGAAACAGAAATCATCAGGATGATGACAGAAATGTCATTATTAGACTTGTTTTGCTTATTTCATCATGTCTACAGGTGATACAGCAGCTTAATATTTGACCTTTTCTGTTTCCAGAACTTGAAGAAGAGCTGGCACCCCCAGACGATGAAAAACATCGAGCGTGTTTGGAAAGCTGAGCAGAAATATGAAGCTGAACGTAAGAAAATCGAGGAGCTCCAGAAGGAGCTGAAGAACGAACGAGCTCGAGAAGAAATGACCAGATATGCGGAGGAAACCGGAGCCATCAAGTTCGTTATCACAAACATGTTTCATAAAGGCCGTTCTGCTGCTTCAAACCCAACGAGCTGAGTTCAGTTTGTTTGTTTCTGTTGACAGGAAACGAGACGACCGGCTGGACTGGATGTACCAGGGTCCTGCTGGCCAGGTGTCCAGAGATGAGTACCTGCTGGGGCGCCCCATTGACAAGCAAATCACCGATCAGTACGAGGAGGCAGAGAGCGGTCCATCAGCCGAGACGGGCCTCCTGCCCGGGTCCATTTTCAACCCCGCCGCCCCCGCCTCCGGCCTGGACCTGGCTGCTAAGATCAGGGAGGACCCCCTGTTCCAAATCCGGTCCGCAAGTCCACCTTTGTCCTGTAACGTCTGGGGATATAAGAACATTTCCTCAGAAATTTACTCATTTTTGTGTTTGTTCTGCAGGAAACGAGAGGAAGAAAAGAAGAGAGAAGTTCTGACTAACCCAATAAAGATGAAGAAAATCAAGGAGATGGTAGAAATCTCTTCATTTGTTGATTTTAATTTAAAATCAACACAAGATGGAAAAGTTTAAAATATTAACTGTTTTTTCCCTACAGCTGCGGCAAAACCTTGAAAAGAAAGACAAGAAAAAGAAGAGGAAGAAGGACAAGAAGGAGAAGAAAGAAGGCAAAGACAGGAGGAAGGACAAGAAGCAGAAGAGAAGGAGTTCAGCTTCCAGCTCAGACGATGAAGAAGACAAACACAAGTTGGTTTGACGCCTCCCTCCTTTTTTCTTTTTGCTGAATATTCGATCCAATAATTCATCGTTGATCTGTTTTCAGGTCGAACTCGAGGGTTGAATCTTCAGACTTTAAATCTCGATCACGTCACGTTCCAGGCTACGGTCTGCAGGTCAGCGAGTGACTTTCTGTTTCTCTGGAGCCTCGATATGAGCGTTCATAAACAGGAAGTGGTTTTTATCACACAGACTGAAGATTAAACTCCTTTTACCTTCAGTTTGATTCATGACTTTTGTTGTTTTTCTGTTCTGAAGCACTTTGTTGTCAAACACTTTTCTAAATAGAAATTTTCTCGCAGATTCCGGGCGACAGACACCAGCAGACCTCGGCGATGTTGGCTCACTCGGGCCGCAGAGAGAGGAGCCGGTCCAGATCTCCTCACCACAACCAGAAGGACGGCCGCTCCTCTTCATCGTCACACAGAGCTGAGAGGAAGGTGGAGCCCAGAGCGGCGAGCCCCCAGCGTTACCGCCGACAGATGAGCCGAGTGTCGACGTAAGATCCTCCTGAAGAAGCTCCGGTTCTGATGTTGCCGTCAGCTGACCGTCTGTTCTGTCCGACGCAGGAAGCTTTCTGCCGAGGAGCTGGAGGCGAAGAGGCGTGAGATGATGAACCAGGCCAAGCAGAGGGAGGAGGACCGGGAGAACAACGTGAAGCGTTACAAGAAGCAAGACGAGCAGGAAAAGCAGCGGGAACAAAGCGCCAAACACGAGCGACACGCTGGTTTCATCCAGTAAGTTCAGGCGCAGTTTGAGGAAAAGTCTCAGATCATTTGAAGGATCTTAAAGCTTGTTTTGATCCTCTGCCTCGTTTTGCAGCGACATGAAGCTGGAGAGCGCTGCCAGCTCCTCGTTGGAGGACCGAGTGAAGAGGAACATCCACTCCATCCAGAGAACGCCGGCGTCGCTCGACAACTTCATGAAGAGGAATTAGTTTCTTCCGACTGTTGATGAACCTCCGACTCAGAGGAACGGATAACTTAGCTGCAGTTCGTTAAATACAGACTCCATCCTGTGGCTTTTATATTGAAAACAGTGTTTTTCTTTCAAATTAAAGCTCCATGATGGCTTGTTTGTTCCCACCTCTTCAGAAAGATTTTCCAAGATGGATGTTTTGTAACTTTGTACAGTTTTATTGTTTTAGATTTAACAGAACTAGTTTTATCCTGAATGGTTTTTTTGTAAAATATACGATTGTTATTTTGTGAATTTCTGTAAAAAAATTAAATCTTATAAAATTTAAACTTTTTATTGTTTCTTTTTTATTCCACAGGTTTGTGTTTTTAGCTACTGATGTTTGTTTTTTAATAATTAAAACGCTCCTTAAATGATAAATTCTGACACTTTCTGAGGATGAAGATGATTTCAAACATTATTTTACTGATTTTTCTGCAGCTGATATTTTAAATTCTTTCAGTGAAAAATCTAAAACTTTAAACGCCTCAGAAACATGAAGGATGACAGAATAACTTCTTTAAAAACTCCTTTTTTCTTGTCAGAATTCATCGAAGTGTCAATAAATTCTTAAAGTTTCCAAGTTTTGATTCTTTTCTTGGAGGAAATAATAATTAATCACCTGTTTAGTTGGTTAAACATCTTATTTTTCTCGAGACAAATTATTTAAACATTTTCTTGAGTTAAAGATGAAGAAGAGCAGATCTGAGAAAATGAAGACGAGTTTGACTGTTTACCTTCGAGATTTACTTAAAGTCACTTCATCTCTTTAAAATCTATTTCTAAAAGACTGTATGTGTAAAACTGCATAATGAAATCTTTGCCCAACAAAAGAAAGATAAAATCCTGCCTTCAGCTTTAATTTTCTTTAACATAAAGAAATTTAAAAACAAGAGATTTATTAAAATCCAACAGAATAAAGGCTGGAGATAAAAAAGTATTAAAATTTTCCATATAACACTTTTCAAACATTAGAAAGAAACCTTTGTCACAGTGAAGAATAAAAACAACAAACAGATCAAATATAAAACAATAATAGGAATTAAAAAATTATTTATAAGGTCTGAGGTTCAACCTTTAAGTTTTGTTTTTCTCTTAGAACAACAACTACTGCATCATTTTTAAATGAACTCACATTTAAAGTAATGACCTTTTATTCTTGATTTTATTTATTTTATCTTTTAAACTCTGTTTAGATGCTGAAGGCTTTATTTTCACTTTAACACACCTCAACCAAACTATGTCGGCATCATCATCCAATCACAGAAGAGCTGACTCCGCCTCAGCCAATCAAGTTGAAGTAACGCGATGACGTAGGAACGTCCGCTTGTGTGATCTTTGTGTTTCTAAATCGTGTAGTCACTGCGGGAAGCTGAGAGCTGATCGAAATTAGCAAAAAAAGGCGTTTATATTTCCAACTAGGGATACGTTTACAACAACATCTTCAAAATGGTAAGAAAACCTTTTATTACAACAGATGTTTGAGTTGTTTTTGTTCAAATATGATCTTAATTAGGTTAAAAGCTAACTGAGCTAACGATCGTTAGCATACATGCTAACTGTGCTAACGTTTGACTGGAACTAAAATCTCTAAAATTATTACTTATTTTTAACTTTTATAACTCGTCTTAATGCTTTATTATGTTAAATGTTTTATGCAATGTTTAGTGATAGAGAAGATGAAAGTTGTAGCCACTAAAAACTGTATTTGGTAATAGTTTTAATAGTTTGTGTAGTTTTATATTAAATATTAGTTCTTATAGATGTTTTTTAAAAAACCCAGCTGGATGCTTGATATTATATGTTAGTTTCACACAACTGTGCAAAAGTATTTAGTAGCCTTTTATTATTTCCTCTCTGTTGGTGGATTTTCTTCTAATAAATGTCTAAAATGAATATTTTAAATGTGTCGACACATCACTGCTTCATCCTGAGTTTAAGAGGAAACGGAGGAAAAAAAAAGTTTAAATCAAACCTCAGAAAGCCGAAGTCTGCAGAGACGCCGCCGGACTCGTTGACTTGTCCTTTTCTCCAGTCCATCATGTCGTATAACGGGGGCGCCGTCATGGCCATGAGGGGGAAGAACTGCGTGGCGATCGCAGCTGACCGGCGGTTCGGCATTCAGGCCCAGATGGTGACCACGGACTTCCAGAAGATCTTCCCGATGGGAGACCGGCTGTTCATCGGGCTGGCCGGGCTCGCCACCGACGTTCAGACAGTGTGAGTCTGTACCACCCTCACCACACGTCTGTAAACACTTTAAACATTTGAAAGATGTTCCAAACTTACTCCTGGTTCCTGTCCTCAGATCCCAGAGGCTGAAGTTCCGACTGAACCTCTACGAGCTGAAGGAGGGCCGTCAGATCAAACCCAAGACCTTCATGAGCATGGTGTCCAACCTGCTGTACGAGAGGAGGTGAGTCCAGGTCTGAGGGACACTCTGTCCTCGCTGAGACAACCGGGTCCAATCTCAGCTCCAGGTGATGAAGTTCTAACAGAAATCAAAGGGAAAGAGCTTCGTTTCAGAGTCTCATTTTAAAAACTTTAGTCTAATTCCAAATTAATAATAAAACATTGAGAGAATCTCCAGGGTCTGTTTAAAGATCACTTTGAAGTTTAACACATTGAGAGCCAATCAGGAACGCCAACAAGGCAGGAAGTAACAGATCCAGACAGTCGGAGGGGGGACCGACCCAAACCTCCAGCAGCTGAACCTTCAGCTTCTGAAGGACCAGAAGGTTTGATGGACCAGAGTCTGGAGACGGACTGCAGAGAAGGTTCTGAAGAGGAGAACCTGAGACAAACCTTCCGTCATCCTGGGGGAAATGCTCCTCCTCACCCGAAAGGAGGCAGCTGAGGTGGTTCATCTGATCAGGACGCCTCGTTTTGGAGGTTTTTCGGGCATGTCCCACTGGGAGGAGACCTCAGGGTAGACCCAGAACTCTCTGGAGGGATTCTGGATCCTCTCTGGTCCGGGATCCTCCAGGAGGAGGTCTGGGTTCTCCTCCTGGACCTGCTGCCTCCAGCTGAAGACGGACGGATGTTTCAGCTTCATCACGTTATCAGTTTTCTCTCCTGGTCTCGGTTTTATAAGTCAAATAAAACTCGGATGGTTTGTCGTGTTTCCTCCCTCAGGTTCGGACCGTACTACATCGAGCCGGTGATCGCGGGACTCGACCCGAAGACGATGGAGCCGTTCATCTGCTCCCTGGACCTGATCGGCTGTCCCATGGTGACGGAGGACTTCGTGGTGAGCGGGACGTGTTCGGAGCAGATGTACGGCATGTGCGAGTCCCTGTGGGAGCCCGACATGGTGAGCGGAAACAGAAAACAAACAAGTTTTAACATTTTTACAGATTTAAAAATCTAAATCCCATTTTCAGCTGCAAAAAATGCAAATTAGTCGTAAAAATAAAAAGTGGAACGTTAGCGTCACTGTGAGTAACTGGTTGGTCCCGCAGGAACCGGAGGACCTGTTTGAGACCATCTCTCAGGCGATGCTGAACGCCGTCGATCGGGACGCCGTCTCCGGTATGGGGGTCGTCGTTCACGTGATGTAAGTAAAACCTGAAACGGCGTTCGGGCGCGTTCCTTCCGTCGCTGACATGAATTTAACAGATTTTTAATTTCTGTCTCCGTCAGAGAGAAAGATAAGATCACCACACGGACGCTGAAGGCCAGGATGGATTAAAGACGTTTGTGTAAAAATGGTTAACTCTTCGTTTTCTTACCGCTGTTGTTCAAAAAATAAAGATTAGTTCAAACAAAAAAAAACACGATTCCTTTTTTTTTTCTGAGGTTTTTAAATGTTCAGCTGCTCGGTTCGAGCGTCTCTTTCCTGAAGATTTAAAAACAAATAAAAGTCAACGAGTCGGAGAAGAACGGAGCAGCTGATCACGTCTTTAATGAAACTAAAACTAAATAAAATGATTATTCATCATTTCTGGGTCTTAAAGGACAAACGTCCAGCAGCAGCGTCTGTCCGCGGGGACAAACATCCAGCAGCGTCCTCAAACTATGAATTTCAGGAAACGTCAAACATGGAGGAACAAAGGATTAGAGTTTGGTGGTGATCCAGGTAAAGGTCAAAGGTTACGGATCAGCCTTTGTTCTAATTCATAAGCCGGACACCTCATGGGTCAAGGGTGATCACCATTGATTTCACGAGGATGGGGTCAAAGGTCAGAGGTCATGCCTCTGCTCCTACAGGTGACCCTTTAGTCTCCGGTCCGTCTGTCAGCTGAAGAACATCTGGAGGAAATGTTGGCTCAGATTCTGGTTCTGACCTGGATGAAGTTCTAGAGAAGTGCAGACAGAACCGAGATAAAACTCCCTTTATTATGCAATGAATCATTTTCAAGTAACCTTTTTTTTTCCTAATGTTTGTTGGTAACAAAACAATACTGTATACAAACACAAAGTTGCTACATTAATGTAAACAAGATATAAAAATGATCCTTATGGTAATAAAACAGGTATTTGCTGCAGAATTCCCTTTTTTTGTTGTTTTTTGTCGTATTTTTCCTCCACCGAACAGACGGTTAAAAGTTGAAATGTTATGGCAACAGAACATTCAAACATCGACGGTTCGGGGTTCAGTGGTTGGACGTCACAGCTGGTGGGCGGCGGCCATGCATTTTAAAACATCTGCATTCGTTACGCGTTATTAATCAGTTATTAATGGGTTAATAACCTCCAGGCCCCAGCGGGTCGGGGGTTCGAGTCCGGAGCGGCGGCCGTGCATTCTGGCTGTTCGGCTTCTGAAGGAGTCGGGAAATAAAAACGGCTGAAGCTGAAACTCTTCGTCGTCGTCTTCGTCGGAGTTCGTGCTGCAGCGGCAGGATGTGGACCGGATTTCAAAATAAAAGACAGGAGGGTGTTTGTGTAACAGGCTCGATGCGTCCCTCCCGGTGGGAGACGGAGTGAGACAGGACCAGGGGCGGAGGACACGGGCCAGACCAGAGGACGAGTCTAGGACAAGATGTTGGACATGAACTCGTAGAATCTTTTGGAGTACTGCTCCGGGTTCACCGTCGAGATCTCGGCTCCCGCCTGGACAGAGGACAGAGGAGACAGAGGACAGGAGTCAGGTCCCAGCCGGAGTCAGGTCCCAGCCGGAGTCTGAGGGACAGGACCACCGTTTGGTCCTAAAGACAGAAACGTCCCGTCTCAGCTGAAGGACGATAAACCGACACCTGGACAGGTGAGATGAGATATGTAGGGACAGATGGGACAGGTGGGACATGTGGAGACTGATGAGACATGTGGGGACAGAGGGGACACGTGGGGACAGGTAGTTTTATGCTTTTTCCTGATATTTGTTGTTTTTAAAGAGACCAAAAGATGAAATAAAGATTAAAGTAAATAAATTCAGACGTTTCACTTCAACCTAAAACATCTGGAATATTTGTGACTCTGATAAAAACAGAAAAACACCCGAAGAAGAGAGGAAGGTGAGGGATCAAAGGTCACGATGGTTCTGTCAGAAACGAGGCAGGTGATCGATAACGCCTCGGACCTCCGGGAGGAAGTCACAGACAGGAAGTGACGCCGTGGAGTGAGGATGATGATGGGGAAGGTAAAGGGGGAGGAGCTTGTTGTCTGAATGCTTCTATCGCTTCTAGATCTACGTTCGCTGTTGAAACAGACGTGTCTGTGACGGACTCGAAAAGAGGCGGGATTTCATATTCGTAACATATTGGCTGTGACAGACGCCATGACTCCGTGACAGACGCCGTGACGCCTGCTGGACCGACCCTGAGCTGCTCTCCTCGCCGTAAACTACAGAGTAAGCATCAAACCCGCGGACAGGAAGCAGGACCAACATGGCTCCCGCCGCGGCTCGTTTCCTGTTTGTAAAAACGGAAACACCAAAGCGCCACTGACCCCGTGTTTCACAGTTTTGGCAGCGTGTGCAGCTTTCTTCTTCGCGTCGTAGTGCGTGAGGATGTCGATGATGGCCATGAAGTAAACCTCCTTCTTCGCAGCACCTGGAACACAAACAGACGGTCAGCGCTCGCCACCCGGGCCGGAAACGCGGCGCCCACCGCGGAGCCTCCCGCTCACCGTCGTGGCTCTTGATTGCGTAAACGTCCACGGAGGGGTCGAACTCCCCGGGCCCGAAGAAGCCGCCGCAGTTGAGGGGGTTTCCGGGACTGTCGGGCGGCGTGCCGAAGGAGCCCGTCAGCACGCCGCCCCCCATCCCGTCGTTCTCCAGCTCCTCCTCCTCGCCGCCGCCCTCCACGTCCATCTCCTCCTGCTCAGCCCGCTCCACGTCGTGGATGCCCACCAGGAGGCTGTAGTCCATGATCTTCAGGGTGGCCAGGAACTGAAAGGTCAACAGAAACTCTGAGAACATTTTTCTTCGTTAAACTCGACAGACGAACCGGAGGAAGCAGCCGTGAAGGACGAAGCATCGCCGGGTTTCAGATCCTTTAATTTAATTTCATTTAACCGTTTTATCATTCGATGCATTTCTGATCAAACAATCAACAAAAATGCTTCAAACTTTCCGAAGTGTCGTAGAAGTCAGAGGCGTCCAGATCTGGTCCTGGAGGGACACCGTCCTGCAGGTTTCAGGTGTTTCTCTGACTCACCTGACCTGAAGGACTGAGGGATTCACAGACCTGCTAAAGACCTGCTAAAGGTCTACTGAAGACGTGCTAAAGACCTGCTGAAGACCTGCTGAAGGTCTGCTAAAGGTCTGCTGAAGGTCTGCTAAAGGTCTGCTGAAGACCCGCTAAAGACCTGCTAAAGACCTGCTAAAGACCCGCTAAAGACCTGCTAAAGACCCGCTAAAGACCTGCTGAAGACCTGCTAAAGACCTACTGAAGACCTACTGAAGACCTGCTAAAGACCCGCTAAAGACTTGCTGAAGACCTGCTAAAGGTCTGCTGAAGACCTGCTAAAGACCCCCTAAAGACCTGCTAAAGACCCGCTAAAGACCTGCTAAAGACTTGCTGAAGACCTGCTAAAGACCCGCTAAAGACCCGCTAAAGACCTACTGAAGACCCGCTAAAGACCCGCTAAAGACCTGCTAAAGGTCTACTGAAGACCTGCTAAAGGTCTGCTGAAGACCTGCTAAAGGTCTGCTGAAGACCTGCTAAAGACCTGCTAAAGACCCGCTAAAGACCTACTGAAGACCCGCTAAAGACCCACTAAAGACCTGCTAAAGACCTGCTAAAGACCTGCTAAAGACCCGCTAAAGACCCACTAAAGACCTGCTAAAGACCTGCTAAAGACCTGCTAAAGACCCGCTAAAGACTTGCTGAAGGTCAGGGAGACGTCTAAAACCTGCAGGATGGTGTCCCCCCAGAACCAGGACTGGACACCTCTGGTCTGTCCAAATGTCAAAATGGCTCCTTGGTGTCCTCCTTTGAGACAGACTCATGGAACAGAACCGGGACAATGTCCCCGCTGACCCGAGTCTTCGTTGTCCTCACCTCCACGTCCCGCTTTAACTTCTCCAGGAAGTACTTCTTGTTGTCGTCTCCGATCTGCAGCTTGTGTCCTTCATTCAGGAAGTCGTTGTCTTTAAACGTGGGAAGTTCTTTGGCCTGAGGGGACATTTGTTTTAGTTTTTACAGAAATCGTGTCGGAGCTGCAGGTCTCCGCTCACACCCACCTTCTCCTTGTCGCTGGCTTCCCTGGAGACAGTGGAACCCTGGAAGAAATAAAAACCAGAATAAGAAGCAGGAAACCGTCTGTCTTCTGAGGACGACAGGAAGTGATGAGAGGACGTCCTCAGTTTCAGCAGAAACTCTGATTTATTTGTCTTTAACCAGGAAGTAAATTTAAACTCATGAGAGGAAGAAAGTCCAGCCTTCAGATGCAGGTTCCTCGGTTCTTCGAGGTTCTGCTGGTTCTTAGATTTGAATGAATTTAGCGATAACCTCTGAACTGAAGGACTTTCTTCACTCCAGAACATTTAAAGTCACCTGACGGGTTCCGAAGCCGCCCAACTCGTTTTATCGGATTTATTGGACCTTTAAGGAGCCGAGCCGAAGCTGAATTAAGTTTCACGTCTCGTACCTTCAGGTCGTACTTGCGGTGCACGGTGAGGCGATGGCTGAAGACGTTCCGGGTCACCACCATGTAGGTCTCCACGCCATCCACGGTTAGCCGGTACATGCCCAGGAACTGAGGCAGCAGCGTGTTGCCATGACACTCCACGATAAACTGCAAACAAGCGGAGGAGGAGAGCGCACGTGTGGGAGGAGGGATGAGATACGCAGTCAGAAACACTGATTCCAGCTCCGGACGGCGCCGCCGCCTCTACCTGGTGATACTTCTTTAGGATGTTGTGCATCTCGGCGATGTCCTCGCTGGACACGGTCTTGATGACGAAGCGGTGGTCGTAGCTGGTCAGGAAACGGTTCCCGAAGCGACCCTGGGAGTCGCTGTTCAGCGGGGCGCTGCGGGTCAGCGAGTTCTGTTGGAGAAAGCAGGAAGAAACGCTGAATGAATCCATCCTGCCGCTCGGTTTCATCCAGGCGCCGTGAGGCCGGGGGCTGACCTGGTAGTCCTGGTCATCGATGCAGAACCGCTCCCTCAGGTTCCTGAACACCATGGGGCAGTACTCTTTGAACTTAAAGCGACTCGGTAGGTTTTCTCTGACAGGAAAGAGACGGAAAGTTTAACAAACAGGCGCTCAAACGGACTTTACTGCCTGAAAAACAAACAAAAAGGAAGAAGAAATGATGGATGCTGGACGTTTACAGAACAGAACGAAGCTTTGACTCGTTTCCCTGTCAGATGTTTGTGTTTCTCCTTCTGAAGATGGAAACGATCCACTAAAAGTGGTTGTAACAGAAAACACGCCTGAAAGCTTCCAAAAGGAGCCTCAGGTGTCCTCAGGTGTCACCTCCACCTGGTTGACCTGAAAACTCTGATAACAGGAGCGAATAAATGAAGAGAGGAGCTTCAGCACTCTGAACGTCCTCCTGATGGTCTCCTGTGGATGGACATCCTCTGAACGCCTCATTTTTATTCATCAAAGCAGTTCTACCACCGATTCAGACCCGGTTCAGACCCAGGAACCGTTTCCTTCAGGCTAACCGACCGATAAGAGGAAAACAAAAGAGATTCCTGCCGAGGCTTTTTATTAACTTTAATGTACTGATAGTCTGTCACTTGCAGCTCTGGGCTGTACAGAGAGTAAAACATTGCGGCAGGAATCAAACCCTCGGCCTGGCGGTTCTGTTCAGGTGACTCACTTGTTAAACAGGTGGTTGTCCACTTTGATCTTACTGTAGGCTTTGAAGTCGTCGGGCATCAGCATGACTGGAACAGGCACGTTACTCAGCTCGTTAATCTGAGGAGAGAGCCGGAGACACGTTACAGGCCGAGCAGATGGAGTCGGACACACCGGCGTCCGTCGAGCCGCAGAGAAACGGCGCTCCGAGGACGGCGCTCCGAGGACGACGCTCAGCTACTACCACGTCAAACCGCCACGACCGCCTTGAATCGGTCTGAACTCGTCTGAAACTGAAGCTTCAGGACGCCGTTTATGAGCTCGTCTCCAGATGTTCTGAGTGGAACCGTCGGTTCCGCTCAGGGTTCCTGTTTATCCTGTTAGAACCAGGTTCTGGCGGAGGATGAACTCTTCGGTCTGTTCGTCCAGATGAGTCAGAAACAAAAACAGCTCGAACTTCAGCTCCGCGTCTGAAACCCACTGAAATAAAAACACTTCGGCTGTTTGATAAGGCTGATTGGCTGCGGTGGTCATCTTTAATTGGGCTGCGGATGAACGTGTAACGATTACCTCATCCCCAGAACCAGAACCAAATGAGGAGAAGCAGCTTTCAGTTTCTATGCACCACAAATTTGGAACAAACTTCCAGAAAACTGTAAAACAGCTGAAACACTGGGTGCCTTTAAATCTCAACTTAAAACCCACCTGTTTAGAGCTGCTTATGGCTAAATTAGGGTTAGAGTGCGGGTTTTTGTCTCTTTCTTACTGTTTATTCATTGTCACATGCTGTTTTTATTTTGTTTTTTAATTATGTAAAGCACCTTGAAATGCCTTGCTGCTGAAATGTGCTATACAAATAAAATTTGATTGATTTGATTGATTAACATCCGCCCAGTGCTTCCTGAGATATTTTGCTAACAGATGATGATTTTGTTTCTCTCGGCAACTCGAGCTTCCGGGTTTGACCAGAACCTCGGTTCTGTAAAGTCCTCCAGCAGAGGAAGTGAGCCGATCACAGTAGAGGGACCCAGAACAAGAACCAGAACATCTCTCATCTGGGCCCACACACTCCTAACGAGACAGGCAGACAGCGTTAGGAAGCGTTCGGGTTTCACGCAGGAGACAAGTTTAAACAGACTTCACTTCCTGTTTTGGAGCTCAGTGGAAGTCAGCGAGGGTTTTGAGAGGAACCGGGTTGGTTCTGCTGCTTCACCCGACCCAAACCCGGACCACAGACTTCCTGCTTTCAAAACAAGAGCGGGCAGAAGAAAATAAAAGCCTCAGGATTTAATTAACACAAAACTGACAGCGAAGCAAAAATAATTCAGTGTTTTTACCTGCTGTCTTATTTTAAATGTTTTAGTTTTTAAAATTTGTTTTATTTTCTTTTATTAATTCTTCATTTAGAAACAAATTTTAATTGTTTGGCTTCATTTTTTGTGTAATTATGGTCCACTTTGTTCATTTAAGGCCACTGTATTTCTCTTTTTTGTGGTTTTAATTACTAACAACAGTTTGCATCGACTTGCAAAGATTATAAATTTTATTCACAGAGGAACATCGTTTCAACTTTTGATGTTTATTTAGAAATCTGAAAAAAAAAAAGTAAATTTTATGGCAGCAATAATTAGAATAATTTAGAGAAAACTGAATCTCCATCATCTCAGGATCATAAAATCATCAACAGATCTGAAGAAACTTCTGAGGTCAAAGGTCAAGGCTGGTTCTGGTTCTGTTCTGCTCAGGAACACTGTCTGTAAACACAGTTCACCGTGCCGTCCACAGATGCTGCTTAAAGCTCTATCAGGCAAAGAAGAAGCCAGATGTGAACAGATGTGTCTCCTCTGGACCAAAGAGGAGAACTGTTCTGATGTCAGCCTGCCTCTCTGATGGTATGGGGGTGCATTAGTGGCTGCTCATATCAAACTACCACCTCAGGTCCAGATGTTTACAGACTGATAGAAGAAGAGATGCTGCCATTGAAATCAAACGTTACCCTAATTTTTCCAAAGAAATGGTCCAATTTCTTATTTTCAGCAGCTGATGTTCCGCTGTGAGTAAAATGTTGGTTTTTGAGGTTATGGTTATTAAACCTCTCCCCCTCCTCTCCGTTCATGCCCAGGAAGTAGGTTTCTCCTCGCATCGGTCGAGCTGCAACAGTTATTGCTCGTTAGGCAAATCCAACCTGCTCGTGCAACCCAACCCGTCCATCACCGGAGCTTTTCATAGCGACGAGCAGCCTCAGCCAAAAGTGAATCTGATAGATTTTTTTCCCTGCTCTATTTATAGTGAAATGATGCAGTGGAATTAACCGCAGCAAACAGACGAAGGAGCTAACTACAGGAAAGCTGTAAACAGGTTTTATTTTTTAAACAATGTAAGCGTGTAACCTGCTGCTCCACCAGGGCTGCAGCTCATGAATCAGCCCTGCAGAACCCCTAATCTGTGATGGCAGCAGATTATCCAGCCCTGTGCACAGATGATAGATTATCCAGCCCTGTGCACAGATGATTAATAATCCAGATTCTGCACGGGCTCCGGCTGGACCGAAGTTGGCTTCGCATTGAGAGGTTCTGCTCGGTACCATTGCAACTGTTTCTGATTAAACACCAGCTTGTTACAAGGGTCCACATCCTGCCTCGGACCGTGTCTCTTCCTCCGGACCCGTTCCGACAGGAGCTGGTACCAGAACGGAACCGAAACGGACCTTTAATCATCAGGTGAAATCGGAAGCTAACTTCGACAGTCGCTCCGCAACTACAATCAAAAATTTGATGCAAAAAATAAAATAAAAAAGCCGAAATAAAATCGGTCCAGCTCACAGGGGAAAGGTGGACACAGCCCCCCACCCCAGACAGCACGGTCCCAGCCCCTGATATAAGCACAAATATCGGTGAAATCCTGATTTCTGGCGCGTTTGGAGGCGTCAGTTTGACAGATGCGAGCAGCTGGCTAACGAGGCGGCTAAAAGCAAAACACAAGCGGGAAAAAAGGAGAGGAAGGATGGATTTACCGTGTGGTTCACGCCCCACATCAACACGCTGAGGATGGGCTCGCTCGCACGGAACAGCTTGACTTTCTGTCCTATAAAATGCTTCTTTTTCGTCTTGGTTTTGCTGGCGCTGACGGCCGCCGCGCTGGTGCAGTTGGACGACATGATCTTCGCTCAAAAACAAAACCCGCAAACTGGAACGACGTGTGGACGGAAGCCTATGGGTGCATCGTGGTCAGCCTTCCAGCCCTCGGGGAGTCTGAGCGCGGTTCGGTGCGTGCTGTCGGGGAGTCAGCGGCGGAGCATTTCTGCGCCGTCACCACCCTTCCTCCTCCCGAGCAGCTAGCCGGCCATCGGGCCACAGCGGAGCCGCCTTCGGTTGGAAACGACTCGCAGCGAAGAAGGACCGTCGCCCGGCAGCTCGCCTTGGTCCTCCCGGGAAGCCTGCGGCCTGAAACTGGAGCGCTGCTGGTTTATTCGGAAGTAAATAATCCCCTCATGATGCGGCGGAGACGGTTATCAGCCGCCCGCCAGACAAGCGATGCGTTTGGGGTGTCCTCAAGATGGCGTCGGCGCTGCGCCTCCAACAGGCGACAGAAGGAACTGAAGGGGTTCCCGCTTGTAATCAGACTGAGCCCCTGGCTGCAGAGCGGGGCGGGGCCGGAAGTGGGCGGGGCCATGCATCCGATTGGCCGAAGTAAATTCTATACCGTCATCTTAGAGTTTTAATAACATTGACTGCCATCGTGTGGAGGATCAGGAGAACTACAACTCCGCTTTACCATCCAGACCGCTCATGTCCAAACTTTCTTTGTTTAATCTGAAAATATTAAACAAATATGTTGTGAAAAATAAACACACATAAAGATAAATCTCATTTTAAATAACACCTGTTCCAAAATAATAAACTAGAACAATGACTTTGCTGAAATTTGTTAAAACAATCAAAACAAAATAAGATAAATTAGCAAAAGAGTAGCTAAAAACTTAAAATTAGACAAGTATACTGAAGTAAATTTCAAAGAGCACAAAGCTTTTTAAGAATTTGAATTGTTTTCTGTTCATTGAAATTGTAAATGTAAATTAAATATTTTATTATTATTGAAATACATAAAAGCATGTGGGTTTTATTTATTTCCCTATTTTTGGATCCACCTCAGTAGCTCTTATAATTGTTTATTTACAGAAGATTATATATTATATATATTTAATTTAGCTCTGGAACAACCAGAGCTGCCATCAGTCCCTGAAAGCAGGAATCCTGCTCAAATGTTCCTCACTTACCTCACTTTGTTCCTTTTTTCTGAGAGTTGGTTCAAATCTGTTGATATCTGATAAATGAAGCAGGTGAAGCTGGGATTTAGTCACATAGAAGCTGAAGAATCAGCTGTTTTTAATGTTGGACACAGAAATATACTTCAGTTAACTGCAGCGACTACATTTGTTGTTTTAGCTGCTTTTTATCTGTTCAATTGGACAACTTTTTATTTAAGGAGAGTAGATTTCAACCATAAACTACAGAAATTACATTTTCTGTAAAAACACAAAAACGGGAGGCTGAAATTTGCTGAAGAAGCTGCAACTGAGTTGCTAAGCTAAAAGCTAAATGTAGCGAAAAGCTAGCTAAAAGGAGCAAAACACCTGCTAGGAGCAAAATATAGCTGGAAGGAAAAATTAGCAAAAGATTAACAAAAAACTATAAGCATGAATAGGCTAGCTGGAAGCTAAAAAAATAACAAAAAGCAAGCTAAAAGGAGCAAAACACACGCTAATAGTAGCAAAATATTTCTAGAACGTAGCAAAAGGCTAGCAGAAAGCTAAAAGTAGCTAAATCTACACTAACTCTTTATCTTTAGCTCATCTAATGTGTTTCTGTTTGTTTGCTGTTCAGCCGTTACGTCTCACAGCTAAATGTTACTGAGACAAAATGTCCCCCATCCCTCAGTGTCCACCACTGTCCCCTCAGCGGGACGTCCTCGGACGCAGCGGTGACAGAAAACATGGCAGCTGAAGCTGTTCAGCCATTTTAATTCACTTCATCTGTAGTTTAAAAAGGTTTTATGTTTTTTTTTTTTTATTGTGAGGAAAAAAAAAGTAGAAAGAAAAAGTTTGTGTGGGCGGGGCGTGCCGTGACCACGCCCCCTGTCTGTTCGAGGCTTACTTTCTGTCGGCCTGCCTCTTCCTGAGCTGTCCCTGAGTGACAGACACAGGCCTGGTTACCGTGGTGACCCAGATGAGCAGCAGCTTCTGCTGTAAATTTTATTTATGTATTTTTTAAGGATTTTTTAAATAAATTTACATTTTTATTTATTTTAAAAATCGGTTTGATTAAAAATGTTTTAATATTAATTATAAACGGTGTCGTTTTGTGGGTAAATCTGAGGTTTCGGGCCCTCTCTGGTCCGGGGCCCTAGACTCCTGAGGCCTGCAGGGCCTCGGAACCAGACTGGGTCTCCTGGACCTGGATCCGGTTCTGTCCCCGGGCCGTCCGGCAGCAGCCGGGCCGTCAGGACGGGACGCTGCCCGAACCGGGCCTGCGGGGCCGTGAGGGGGGAGGGGCATGGGCCGGGGACCCGGGCCGAACCGGGCCTGCAGTCTCCGGACCCCTCAGGCCCGAGCAGCGAGGCGACAAAATAAAGTCACGTGATCCAAAATGGGCAGTCCTCCGACGGCGGCTGAAAAAAGCCATTTTCTGGCGCCGCCGCTCGGTTCCGTCCGACTGCGAGAAGCGATCCGGGTCCGGGATCGTCCGGGAGCCGAGAGGGGGACGTTTGGGTCGGAGCAGGTAGGACCGAAGCGCCGCGGAACCGCACGGACGGCTCGGTGTCATCCGAACCTGTTGTTCTGGAGCGGATCCTGTCAGAGGAGTTAAGATGGCTGCTTTGTGTACCAGCCGGATTCTGCAGCCCCTCGGTCGGTGCCGGGGGGTGGGGGGTTCTGCCGGGCCGAACCGTGGGTCGGACCGGAGTCGCTGTCCGGGTGCAGGATCTGAGCCTCCCCCCCACCGCCGCACCGGACCGGACCGGACCCGAGCCGAGCGATTCGGTTCGGTTCGGTCCGGTCCGGTCCTCCGAATCTCTGCTGTCCCAAGGACGAGCTGCAGACAACAATGTGTCTGAGAGCCGAACCGAACCGAACCGCCTAACATCCGCGCTGCATGTGCTTCCTCTGCAGGTCACCATGGAGAAGATGCAGCCGAACCGGGTCAGAATCACGGACCTGAACCCGCTCCTCACGTGCCCGTTGTGCACCGGCTACCTGATCGACGCCACGACCATCGTGGAGTGTCTGCACTCCTGTAAGTCCAGAACCGGGCCTGAAGGGGTCAGAACCGGGCCCGGCTCCGCCGAACGGCTCGGATCTGGGCTCTGAATGTTCTGATGTTAAACATTTAAAAAGTTGGTCCCGGTCCACCTCAGGCGGTTCTGTTTGGACTCCCGGACTTCTCTGAAATGCGGGTCTGCGCTCGACGTAAACACAGGCTGAGAGCTGCAAGTTTGGGTCACATGACCGACCTGCGTGAAGCTGAACAAATATGGCTGAAGGTTCGACCTGTTTTCAGTCACTTTGGCTGTTTCTGTAGCTGATGAACCCTTCGGCTGCTGTTCAGCTGCTGTTCGGCCACAAACTCTGCTTTTTGAGTTTATCGTTAACCGCTCAGATGAGGGAAGGCGTCCTTCGGCTCGTTCAGCCGACGGTCAAAACCTTCGGCTCGTTCAGCCGACGGTCGAAACCTTCGGCTCGTTCAGCCGATGGCTGCCAAGACTTCAGCTTATAAATTATATTTAACTTTATTTACTGATAATGAAAACACCCGGATCTCTTCAGTTCCTTTAAGAACATTTGTTCTGTGGTTTTATCTTTTTTTGCTGCTTTTAGCTTTTAGCTGCTGTTTTAGCTGAAAGTAGCCTGTTGTTACTTCAGCTAGCCTTTAGCTCAGGATTCAGATTGAAGTTTTTTACTCTGGTTTGTTTTGTCCGTTTTCTGTGAATTTACAACAAAACTTTAGTTCAGGGACCCAAAAGATTCTGGTTCTGGTTTTGGTTCTGGACCCCTCACAAAGTCCTGACTGGCTCTGGTGGTTTTAATGTTGTGGGTTTTCCTGTAGAACCCGCCTCGGTTCTGTCTCCCCTCGGACCATCGGAGGTTCCTCCTGCCTGCGAGGCACCCGACCCGCTCCCCGACCGGTTCCCCGACCCGCTCCCCGACCGGTTCCCCGACCCGCTCCCCGACCCG
>NC_051432.1:28207419-28217950 GCF_001649575.2 Kryptolebias marmoratus
TCCCCAACCCGCTCCCCGACCCGTTCCCCGACCCGTTCCCCGACCCGTTCCCTGACTTGCTGCTGCTTCAAATGTTCCTGACCCGGTCCACTTTGCAGCTGGAGTTTCCTGTAAACCTTTTAAACCAGATCTCCTGAAGGTTCTAGAGGTTCTGAACGTTTCTTTGGCTGCTTTAGTCCTCGTTCCTGAACCTTCTTAGCTGAGAACCTCAGGCCCGTTTGGACCTTCGGTCTCTCGGTTCCTCTGAATCTGTCAGAACCACCAAAGGTTCAGTGATGGGACCTCAGCTCAGTCTGAGGGGCAGCCATGTTGTTACACAGACGCAGGCGGAACGAGCCGAAGGTTGTGGAGTTTACAAATCAGGAACCCTGTTGTTACAAAATCAGGAGCATCTCTTCTTCTTCTCCTGTCAGCCTGTAAACATCTGGACCTGAGGAGGACAGCTGCTGGTTGTAGAGGGAACGTTGTCCCATTCTGCTCTGCAGGATCGTGTTTCTGAAATATTCCAGACTTTATTCTGAAATTGCTCAATCATTTTCGGACCTGGTGTCTCTTAGCCCGTCCTCTGACTCACCTGTTGTTAATCAACCTCATTAGTTGTAGAATGCTCCTCCAGCTGTTTAATATTTGGACCACTTACTTTACAGCGTTTTGTTGCTTCACTGAGACGTTTTTGCTGCCATGAAGTTAAAACCATCTCATCTTCTTTTCTAACAGTTTATCAGATTAGTAAACCACATTTTCCACACTGTCCCACTCTTTTGTAGGAGTTGTTTTACATTATCGCCCGGCTTTCACAGCAGCAGCCAGGAGGGAAACAAATGAGGCAGAAAAGTTTTATTTTCTGTAACACTGTGTCCCGTCTCTCTGTGCAGTCTGTAAAACCTGCATCGTTGCCTTCCTTGAGACGAACAAGTTCTGTCCCAGATGTGATGTCCAGGTCCATAAGACGTGTCCCCAGCTCAGCATCAGGTAAGCAGAACCGCTTTGTGGGTCCGAACCCGTCTGAGTCCGCGGGTCTGAACCTTTTCCTCTTCCAGGTCGGACAAAACGCTTCAGGACATCGTTTATAAACTCGTCCCGGGACTTTTCAAAGGTGAGCGCCGGCCGACCCGAGCAGAACCGAGGGTTCTGCTCGGGTTCTAACGTCAGAGGTTCTGTTCTCTGATCGCAGACGAGATGAAACGGAGGCGAGATTTCTACGCAGAGAACCGGGTCCTGGAGCCGGGCGAGGTGGTGGAGACGTTCAACATCGCGGAGGACGAGATCATCAGCCTGTCCATCCAGTTCTACGAGCGGAACAAGTGAGGCCCGCCGAGCAGAACCGGGTTCTGCAGGAACACGGGTCGCCGTTCTAAACTTTTGTTTCCGGTGTTTTCCTGCAGGAACGACGAGCGGCCGCGGCCAGAGGTGGAAGCAGACAAGGTGGAGAACCTTCACGCTGAACGTCGTTTTTATTCCGCTTTTTCTGGTTTTTATTTTAAATTTTATTTTTTATTTTTCCTGATTTCAGTCGAACGGGAAACGCTTCCTGCAGTGTCCGGCGGCCATGTCTGTCCTGCACTTAGCCAAGTTCCTGCGGAGCAAGATGGACATTCCCAGCAACTACCGGGTAAACACGCACACGCACACACGGACCCACTGACCCACACTCACGCACTCACACACACACACACACACTGAGACACACACTCACACACACACACACACACTGACCCACACACACACTGACCCACACACCCACTCACACACACACACTGACCCACACACACACACTGAGACACACACTCACTGACCCACACACACACACACACACACCCGGTGCTGTCTGGGTTCTGCAGATTCAGACGTCGGCGTTTCAGGAAGTCGTTTCTCGGCTCCTGATTGGACGGGAGGCGGTGCGTTGTCAGGTGTGGTCCCAGAAACCTGAACCCACTCCGGACCCGGTTGCCGTGGTAACGAAGTCCTGCTCGTGTCAGCAACACAAGCCTCCACCTCCAGATGTTTGTGCTGAGGTGTGTGTTTGTGTGTTTCAGGTGGAGGTGTTGTACGGAGACGAGCCGTTAAAGGATTATTACACACTAATGGACATCGCCTACTTCTACGAGTGGAGACGGGTGAGCAGCAGATTAACACTGGGTGGTGCAGCGGGTGGAGCTCTCCCCGGGCCTGTTAGGTCCTGATGTTCCTCAGAAGGTGAAACAGAACCGTCAGGTGGAGCGGACCTGCTCACGGTCCGGCGGCAGCTCAGGTTCTGTGAACTGACCCGGCCCTCGGTCTTCCTGCTTTAAGAGACGTTATTTTCCAAACTGGGTCTGCGGTTCGGATCCGTCTCTTCCTGAGAGGTTCTGCTGGACTCCTCCGGTGGTTCTTGTACCTGAGCTGAGGTTCAGGTCTCCGCTCTCCTACAGAACCTCGGACCTCGGAGGTAAACAGCTGTCAGTCAGGCGCCGGGGGTTTGGAGGGAGGCCGTCTGCAGGTACAGATCTGCTGCGGGACGCTGAGGAGGAAGGATTCCTCGGCTGTTCGGTTGTTTGATTCCTCTTGTTGAGAGTTCCATCTCTGGTTGTTTTTGTGAATCAGAACATCGAACATCGGCAGATAAATGAAGTCCAGATGTTCTTCTTCTCGCCTCTCGAAACAATAAAAGTTGTTTTCCTCGAGTTTCTAAGATTTAAAACTTTAAGTTTGTTTGAGGTGAAGTTGGAGCGTCAGCCTCCCTGAAGTCATGGAGGTGTCGTTTGTCTCTCTGTGGACGGGTGACCTGTCCAGGTGTCCCCCGCCTCCCCCCCGTGGACCTCCTCCTCCTCCTCCTCCTCCTCCCACATGGGAAAGCGGGTGAAGAGCTTTAAG
This sequence comes from Kryptolebias marmoratus, assembly GCF_001649575.2. Lineage (NCBI taxonomy): Eukaryota > Metazoa > Chordata > Actinopteri > Cyprinodontiformes > Rivulidae > Kryptolebias > Kryptolebias marmoratus. The sequence continues at coordinate 28,210,273 of NC_051432.1, forward strand.
TCTCAGCGGTCGACGTTCGAGTTCATTTGTTGTCAGACTCAGGTTTGAAGCGCCACCTTGTGGACGGTTGCTGTTCTGGTTTCTTCTTCTTCTTTGGTTTTGGCTGACCTCTTCTTCAGGGGTCGCCACGGCGAGCTACCCCGCCTCCCTGAGCCAAGCTGGGCTCAAACCACCGGGCCACCGCGGCCTCCTTCTGTGGTTTGGTTAAAAATAAAAATGTTTTTCCACCGAGGAGCAGAAATCTGAAACATTAAAGGTTTAAATTTGAGGAAGGAGGAGGTGGTGAGGAGGGAGAGGAGGAGGGTGAGGAGGAGGAAGGTGAGGAGGAGTAGGAGGGGCAGGAGTGGGAGGAGGAGGTGGTGAGGAGGAGGAGGGTGAGGAGGTTCAGGAGGAGGTGAGGAGGTGAAGAGGAGGGTGAGGTGGAGGTGGAAGGTGAGGAGGTGAAGAGGAGAGGAGGAGGTGAGGAGGGTGAGGAGGTTCAAGAGGAGGTGAAGAGGAGAGGAGGAGGGTGAGGAGGAGGTTCAGGAGGTGGTGAGGTGAGGAGGAGGAGGAGGTGAGGAGGTTCAGGAGGAAGGTGAGGAGGAGGTGAGGAGAAGTTTAGGAGGAGGTTCAGGACCTCCTGGAGGACCTCGGTCCTGAAACGTCTGATCTGATTGGAGACTCCAGCCTGTAAATGAAGTTAAACACCTGTACTACCTTGTTCTCTTTGACTCCGCCCCCTCGCAGCTCTGACGGTGTTTCTCTGTGCAGACTGGACCAATCCCGCTGCAGTACCTGGTCAAACCCACCCGGAAGCGCAGGAGGCCGTCCCAGTCCGCCGCCCAGGGTCACTCGGACGGCGTCAACACGAGCCCGACGTCAGAGAGCGACTCCCAGAGCGACAAACTCCACAGCCCCGCCCCCGCCCAGCCGCCCCGCGCCTCCTCGCAGTCCAGCCCCGCGTCCCACAACGCCTCCCCCGCCGTCCAAAGCTCCAACGGCTCCTCCGCCGCGCCCAGCAACGCTCAGCGACACCCCCTGGCCTCCAAGCCGGGCGCCAACGCTCGCAAGGTGACTGTGAACGGCACGAGCTCCGGCGCCGGGAAGGACGGCGAGAAAAGCGGCTTACCTCCAACGACCTAACGCGGCGGCGGCGGGCGGCGGTTCAGGTTCCTCAGAGCGAGAAGCAGCTGCTCCATCCTGATTGGACGAGCAGGACGGACACCTGTGCGTCTGTGCGTGTTTGTGGTAGTTTAGCTCCGCCTGTACAGCGTGTATCAACCTGAGCATGAGCGCACATCTGTATAAACTTCTCTTTTATACCAGATATCGTAACCGTTTTGTATCGTAAACGCCGCGGGTCCGTTTCATTTCCACGAACACGCTGGAGCCCACGCTCGCCCGGCGAACGGGTCCGGCGTCCGCGGGCGGCGAGCCGTCGATGCACTTTGTTCACGCCCCGTCACGCAAACCGACGAGTATTTTTTCCAGCAACAGAAGCTTTTTTTTTTCCGAAGCACTACCGGCCGCCCTGCGGGCCCAGGACTGAAGAGTCAAAATGAAAATAAGGGATTTGAATATTTTCACTTGTTCCATAAGTTTCAACATTCCCTTCGTTGCTTTTTTTTTTAATCAGCCATACGTGCATGTTGTTTTAGGTCAATAAAATGTTTACTTACTGAACTTTATTTTTTAACGCTTTTTATTTTAGGAAAAAAACAACAACTTTGTAAAGTTTCTATTTAAAAGACATTCTGATGATGATGATGATGAGCTCCAGGTGGTATTAAGTCTTTAGTTCGGGTCGCAGGTCAGGACTGCAGGCGGGTCGCTCCAGAACCCGGAGCAGAAGGTGGTTTCGGTGAAAAACGATCAAACGTCCCACGGAATGATGAGGTCCTTGAAGGCAGCAGATGCTGCTGGAAAATCTCTGCGTTAATGCTGCCTTCAGAACCGGACCAGAACCCTGGTCCAAACCCTGAACCCTGGTCCGAACCAAGAACCAACCCAGAACCAGACCAGAACCCTGGTCCAAACCCAGAACCATCACAGAACCCTGTTCCGAACCCAGAACCGGACCAGAACCCTGGTCCAAACCCAGAACCAACCCAGAACCCTGGTCCAAACCCAGAACCAACCCAGAACCCTGGTCTAAACCCAGAACCAACCCAGAACCCAGAACCAGACCAGAACCCTGCTCCTTCATCCTTTTTGGACTGAAGTTACTTTCAGCTCATTTTATCTAAACTCGTGTTTCTCAGAGACTCGTCTCCGACTGCAGGACGTCTTTCAGGCTTTTATTGAATTTATACAAGAACATTTTCTATACAAGGAATTGAATGTGCGGCTCAATGACATCACTTCACCAGGCTCCTGACCGCCTTCACCGCGTCCCTGAGGAGGACCTTCAGGTGCGAGCCGTCACAGAACGGGGCGTTCCCCGTTTGTTTGCAGGCGCAGAGCAGAACCTTCTTGTCTGAGTCGGGGGTGAAGCGGACCGGCGAGATTCCCGGGGCTTTGGTCACGTGAGCGCCGTCGCAGAAAGGCTGTCGGAGGATTTCAGAATAAAATCAGGAGAATCAGACAGACTTTAATTAACAACAGCAGATTTAAACTGAGTCTGATTCAGGTTTAATAAATCTCAGACAGGGTCAAAAACCTTTACTTTGGAATATTTAGACCTTTCTTTAGTATTTATTGAAATAATTCAGATAATTTAACAGGTAGAAGTGAAGTTCTGGACCTCCAGGATTTAATCTGATTTATTCTGATCTGAAGCTGAAGAAAGTCTGACCTCTGACCTCTGCATGTTTTTTTAAAATCACATTGATGGAACTGAGATGTAATTAGGACACTTTGTGACCTCAGGTCATCGGGCTGCTCTGCAGCTGAACGACGTTCATGAGGGAGTCTCTGGGACGTCTCATGACGTGTCGCTGGAGTTTTAAAACGTTCAATAACTTTTATGTCGAATTTCTTCCTGAGAGCCTCAGAGTCGGCGAGGCGAGGACGTCAGCCTGCAGGTCTGAAGACGGAGACCTGATTCCAGTCCAGCAGGGGGAAGTATGCCTCTTTTCCACAGGCTCTAAAGGTCCCGGCTCCACTCTACTCGGCTCGCTTTGTGCGCGTTTCCATCGGCTTTTTTTCAAGGCCTGTCCCTGCTTCTTTGGTCCCTGCTTCGGAGCAGGGCCAGCCGGGTCGGCCCTGCTTCGTGGGCGGCGCAAGCTTAGCTCCTGTTCACTCATTGGTCGTGGGTGTGACCAGATGCAAGCATAAAGAGCGAAGGTAGGAATATAAACAACAGCGTTAGCTTACCCTGCAGCGTTTCTGCTGTCTGTTCCCCAGCTGAAGGCCTGTAAAGCCTGAAATCTCCGGCGGATAACAGCTGTCCTACTCCGCGCAACAATCACTGCATCCAGAGCATTTCTTCCACTGCGCCTCAGGAGAATCCCCATAAGTTTAAAAAACAGCAACAACACAGGGCCAACGTTGTCCATAGCGCTTCCGTTGTTTACGCAACTTGCGCTAAGTTTTGGTAGCGCACCCCCCCGCGCCGCAGCCCCGCCCCCCGCAACACGAGGAGGCGTTCCTCTGCTGCGGACCAAACTGGCCGGTGGAGACGTGATGCATTCTTTATCGAGCCGAGTAGAGCGGAGTAGAGCCGGACTTCTGAATTAGAGCCGGTGTAAAAGAGGCAGTAGAGACGCAGGGCGGCTGCGGAGGTGGGGACAATAATGTGCGCGGACAGGACTACAGGCCGTGATGTTAAAATAAAAACGACTGCAGGGTTTGAGTTCTGGGTGATAAATCTTATTTGAGCTCATTTTATTCAGATTAAATGGATTTTTGTCTCGAGCTGAAGTGAAGTTGAAAAAAAATGGCTGACGCTTCAGCTCCTGAGTTATGTTTGAAGCAGAACCTCGGGCGCTCGGGCGACTCGACCCACCTGCTTCTTGCTGTGACCACAGGCGCACCAGGCGTACTTCTTCCCCGCGGACAGCTTCACCCGGTACGGCAGCCGGGCGGCGGGGACGGGCTGCGAGGACTGGAGACACGTCTGGACCTGCAGGACGACATTCAGACAGAGGCTATCAGTGTCTGAGCACGGAGGAGGCGATGTGATGCTGTGGGGGAGTCATTTTGAGACATTTGGCTGCAGGAACATCAGGAACGCTGCGTTTTATTAAAACGAATCGTCTGTGGGTCGTTTTCAGAGAACGAGAGCAGATTAGCTCAAATAAACTCATTCTGCCTATTAAGGAATATCCGGTATTTATTTTAAAACTAGTTTAAAATCAGTCATCAGGGACTTAATAAGTTTATAATCACAAACATAGTCAAACCATTAAATCTTTTCTGACATTTTCTAATAAAGCCTCAGTTTTATAAACTCTGAGATGTAAAGTTTTTATAATATCTTTAATTTTACCTGAATGTGGTTTCAACCAGAATAATAGGAGACAGGTCGGGGTTTGATTAGATGCAACAACGGCCTGCCATACCTGGATGATCCATTAATTATTAACTCACATAAATCCATAAAAGTTGAGTTTTTAAATGAGCAGGACAGAGGGTTCTGGTTCTGAGCTGAAGGCGGGTCCACAGGTCAGTGATTAATGTCACGTGCTCCTCTACCTGCAGCCTCACCTGGAGAAGGGACTCCAGGTGAGAGGAGGAAGCACGTGCAGCCATGACTCAGTGCTTTCAGGGTAAAAACGCTCCGTTCTCCAGAGGATCAATAATAATAAAAATAAAAATAAAATCTCCTGCTGTCACTTTAAAAGAACAGAAAAGTTGTCAAACTGCTGGCGGCGGACTCACCAAGGTGCCGGAAGCAGGCAGAGGTCGTCGGAAGGTCTGCGCACATCCTCTGCGCAGTGCGCACATCGCTGCGCTCATCCTGACGCTTCCCGCGGGGCTGAAGCTGATGAAGATGAAGGTTTTTATTTTTCCTCGGGGATCGAAGCTCCAGAGCTCAGCATTATTCAGGGAGAACCGGGAGAAGCTACGACAGGACTGCGCATGCGCCGCGGATTTGGAGGGACCTCCCCTGTCGTTAGAACAGGACTGCGCATGCGCCGCGGATTTGGAGGGACCTCCCCTGTCGTTAGAACAGGACTGCGCATGCGCCTCATCTGTCTCCTCCTCGGCAGTAAACATAGATTTTTCTTTTAAATTAAACCAGCTTTTATTGGCTTTATTGAACCTCAAATAAAAACAAGCAGTTGTTCAATTATTTAATGAGTCATTTAATCATTTACACACACAAATAAACTCATTAGACCACATACTTTATTGATGAATTTTGGGGATTTCTTTTTTAATTGCATCTTTGTTAGATTTCAGTTCCTTTTTTGTTCGTTTTACATTGCTGTGTTCCTTTTAGTTTGTATTTCTACACCCATTCTTTATCTCTCTGAGGTTATTTTTGCCAATCTGTCCTTCTGAACCACTTTCATTTCCTCATTTTGTCTCCATGTTTTGGTTTTTCGTGTCTCAGAGGTCAGGTTTTGTGCTTCACATCATTTGTTCAGCTTCTGACATTAGTTTTATTTTAATTTTTGAAGTCAGTGTGTGTAATATTTTTATTGTCTGTGGTTGTTTTGTTGCTTCAAGCTCACCCATTTCTTTATAAATGTTATTTTGCGTCTCATTTTCAACCCAAATCATGTCTTTCTGTCCGTTTCCTGTCTGAGACCCGTCCTCATTACATTTCTGAGACAAACCTGGACAAACAGGAAGATCTGAGGTCACTCCTGAGGAGAACTAAATGGTTTTTTAATCTGTATTTAAATCATCTTCTCTGTATTTGTTAACGGCAGGAAACATGAAACCAGCAGCAGGAAGTTCAGCTGTAATTTAACCTTTAATTTAAAAAAACACCAGATGACTTTTAAAGATATAATTCAGATCTTTAGTCTAAAACTGTCAAAGTTTAAAAGATCTACTTTAATCTCAGTCCCCATCAGACTAGCCTTTAGCTCGTCAGAAATGTATCTGCAGCAGGTAAGATACTGCTCATAGAAGAAGTCAGCCGTGCACGCAATGAAACAACTCAGTAAAATACATTTATTGACAAAAAAGGTTGTCTTTTAATTTTACACACAAAAATATCAAAATACTTTACAGGGATTTTAATCTGAATAATGTCGAATTAGTTTTCAGCCACGACGTGCTCTCCTTCCTACAGTTCGCTCCTTTTCCTTTTTTCTTTTCAGGGAAACTTTGCATTTAAAGTGATGCATAGTTATTACTTGGTACTTAGCGATTACACTTGAGACGTCGCTGCATTTCATGCATTTCATATCCGAGCCGAAGCGCGGCTCCGGACCGGGCCTAAATGTTGCCACACGTTAAAGATACACAGATACGACATTCAGAACATGGATTATCTGGGTTACCCGAAACCTCAAAGCTTAAAACGATGAATGTGTTTTTACACAAACATATTAAAGTTTACAACTCCTATTCCAACATATTAAAAAAAACAGAAAGTACTAAAAAAAAACATTTTACATTTGGGCTCGAGGCGCCCCAGTGCAACATGACAGAAATGCTCCTTCACAGCCGGACTCCTTTATCTCCAGCTGCTGGTTTCGTTTGGACTTCATATAATATTTCCTTCTCTCTGCTACAGTATTTATCACCAACTAGTGAGCTGCTGCTACTGAAACAAACAAAATAAAAACATCACGTTAGATTCTGTTCAGGAGGGGGAACCGGAGTTCGGTCCTCCGTCCTCCGCTGCTCGACTCTTTTATTCACACATTTCAGCTGCTTCAGTCTGCTATCAAAAGTAGAAACGAGTTCATTTTTAAAAGTAAAAAAACAAACCGCCACATGTGCCCGGGATTAAAAAACAAACAACAAACGTATGAAAGAAAGCGGACAGAGCGAGCCGCCGGGCCGCCGGCCGCCTCTGTGAAATCTACCGTCATTAAGGCATCATCTACCCAGTATTGCTAAAAAAACATTTAACTGTGAAAAGAAGACGAAACCTTCAGGACAGAGTGCAAAATACACAAACAATAAACCAAAGAAGAAGTCACGAGGAGAAGAAAGGCCAACAGGAGAACGGCAGGTTCCACCGAGTCGCGTCTTATTAAACAGAAACTAAAAGTAAAAACTGGTTCCAGCTTCAGGATCAGAACCTACTGACGTTCTGCTGCTCCGGAGCTCCAGGTGTGAGTTAACACAACGCCAGGGCGGAAAGACATCAGCAATGACCTCAGAGAACCAATCTGAGAAGGGTCAAAGGTCATCTGGAGTCCATCGCTCTATAGAGGGAGAGATTATTCCCAAAAGGAAACATTTAAAAGAGCTGCTGATTTTCACCCTGAAGGTCAGACCGTGCAATGAGCTTCATCTCAGACTCTGCAGGTCAAAGGTCAAAGGTTAAAGGCTCTTCTCTCTAAAAACAACATGGCAGCTCGACTTGAAGGAACCAGAAGACTTCTGGCTCAGAACCAGACCAGAGGACAGATGTTTACCCAGAATGCACTGCAGCTGTCAGCATGGCGGTGGAGGGCTGATGGTTTGGGCTGATTCTGGAGTCAGATGTGAGGCCAACAGAACGGTCCAGAACCAGAACCAGAACCTCAGAGAGCTGAAGCAACGCTGGAAAGAAGAGTGGGCCACAACTCCTCCACAACCAGGAACCCACTGAGAGTTCTGCTGCTGGAGGAGGTTCTGCTGGGTC
>NC_051432.1:28218279-28220520 GCF_001649575.2 Kryptolebias marmoratus
CTGGACCCAGGTTCTGTTGGGTCAGGACCCAGGTTCTGCTGGGCCAGGATCTGGACCCAGGTTCTGCTGGGTCGGGAGCTGGACCCAGGTTCTGTTTAACGACTCGGTGGAACCTGCTGTGTTTCTGTTCCCTGGAGGTCAGATTTGAAGAACCGTAGAACCTTTTAAAGATCCGATCAGACCCAGACTTTCTCTTCCTGGGGACTGTAGCCTCAGCGGCCGACCCGTTCCCTCTTTAGAACGTGCCGGTACCAGTAACAAACATGCAAAGTGCGAACAGGAAAAACAAATTTCTTTTTCATGGTTTCCGAATGTTTGGTTTGATCTGTTGAATCTCAACAGCAACTGGAAGGAAAGTCTGAACCGTGTCGGCGGCGGCGTGCCCCGTTCTGTTGGTGAGCGTTCCCGTCCACTGAAGGCTGCTGTGGTAACGAGTCTGAGCGAAACCAAAGGGGAGGAAAGCTGTCAGAGAGTTTGAGGTAATAACTAGCTTATAACCACACAACGACATGACTATATTTATCCTTTACACAGAGAGAAGTGCTGCCGCGCCCTGGCGCTCCGGCGCTGCGGCTGAGAGTGGGACAACTCAAAACGGGAAGACGGAACCTGAAGGAAGACGCTGAGGTTGCTCCAAGTGGCAGAAGTCTGGTTTTTCCTCACTGACTGACTGGAAACGCTGGTTTGAGCGGCGGAGGGAGATCTCAGTGCTCGAAAACTTCAAAATAAAAGCCCGCCCACCTCCTGCAGCGATGGGCTTCGGAAACAGCCCCATTGGTTGAGCTAAATTAGTGCAATTCAAGGAAAAGCTGCCGAGGAAAACAAAAACACAAAAAAAAACTACACGAGGAACCTCCGCTAACGAGGGTCTGAGAAGGTGAGAAGCTCCTCCTTTCCGTCCGGTTATACATTCATTACGTTTGTCAGACGAGGAACACGGCTGACCTCAGCTCTTCACGGATCTCTTCGCCTGAGCTGCTCCGACAGGAAGTCACCTCAGCCGTTCTTGTTTCCTCCCTTCTCTCCTGCAGCCTGGAAACAAAAACCACAGGATTCAGTATCACCACCTGCTGGGATTAACTGACAGGAAGCCATCTTTAATTAACTAACAGGAAGCCATCTTTAATTAACTGACGGATATTTAAACGTCACGTTTGTCTCAACGCGAGGAGAAAATGCTCGCCGACCCCTGGTGGAGTTAAATCTCTTTAGTTTTATTATTTCTAACAGACGACATGTTTCCTTTCAGCCGCTCAGAGAAGAACCGACCTCCATCTTCTTCTTCTCCTCCTAAAACACGTCTGACGTCGTCGGAGAGCTGGAGTTTAGAGACCAGCTGTAATCAGATTACAGTTACAGGAGTTTTTAACCCTGTATTTCCTTTATATGTTTGATTTATCTTCATCACAAACTGAAGCTGATAAAAGAGACGATTTAAAATCTGAATTATTTCAGCGTCTTTGTTGGCGAACCCAGTGATGATGTCAGAGGCCGCCATGTTTAATCATTAAAGCTAAACGCATCAAATCACAGTTTCTGCGCCTTCGTTGATTAAAGCTGAGAGTTTTTCTCTTTGAGTTCGTCTCGTTTATAAGAAACTAAAAGTAAAAAATAAAAGGAGGTTCTGGTCCGGTTCTGGTCCTGGTCTGCAGGGACGGGCAGGGAGCTCCGTCTGACACAAGGGGGCGGTGTCGAGCGGGAATTATTTTAAAAATAAAACCCTTACCCTCAGATTTCCTCCTTATGAGTTTCAGTAAAGTTTTTACCGATCGGCTTCCTGAGGGGAACAGGGTCCGACGCAGACCCGCAGAACCACAGAACCACTCACCCCGGGTTTGTGGAGGGCGTTGTCCTGCAGGCCGAAGAGGCCCCCCCCTCCCTGGCCACCCTGCAGGGGGGAGGCTGTGGTCGAGGGCAGCAGGCCGGGCGACTGGGAGACCAGAGGTGAGTTCGGGGTGGAGGTGAGCGATCCAGTCAGCGTGAGGCGCTGCAGCTCCCTCTGTCTCTGCAGCAGCTGACACACCATCATCTGCTGGTCCTGAGGGGGGGACAGCAGGGACAGGGTCTGAGCACCTGGGGACAGGGTCTGAGCACCTGGGGACATGTTCTGAGCACCTAGGGACAGGGTCTGAGCACCTGGGGACAGGGTCTGAGGACCTGAGGACAGGGTCTGAGCACCTGGGGACATGTTCTGAGCACCTAGGGACAGGGTCTGAGCACCTGGAGACAGGGTCTGAGCAC
>NC_051432.1:28221954-28223957 GCF_001649575.2 Kryptolebias marmoratus
GGACTGATCTGAGCACCTGGGGACAGGGTCTGAGGACCTTAGGACTGATCTGAGCACTTGGGGACAGGGTCTGAGCACCTGGAGACAGGGTCTGAGGACCTGGGGACAGGGTCTGAGGACCTGGGGACAGATCTGTCCAGAAAAGTGAATAAATTAAAACAGAATCTTTTTTTTTTTTGCTGATTTTATTTCAGATTAAAGTTTTTATCTGTCTCTGCCTCCCAGCCGTTCTAACAGATTAACGGAGAACACGTTCTGCTGTTTGAGGTCTTGAACGCAGCTCAGGACAAACAGGAAACAGATCAGACGGCTGCTTCCAAACCCGACAGAGCTGAGGGAGAACCAGAACCAGAGCTGAGGGAGAACCAGAACCTGAGCTGAGGGAGAACCAGAACCTGAGCTGAGGGAGAACCAGAACCTGAGCTAATCCTCGTACCTGGGAACAGAACTTTGGTTTGGTGGCAGCTGATCGTTGGGATGTGAGGCTGAGTTTTTTGGACGGATGGTTCAGGTGAGGCTCAGGTGAATCTGACCCCGCCCCTTTTCGGTGACTCAGCTGCTCTGGGAACAGAAAACTCCCGTGGTTTTTTACGGCGGAGCGTTTACCGGAGTGAAGTTCTGCGAGGTGAGGAAGTGCTGCAGCTGCTGCTCCAAAAGAAGCTGCTTCTGCTGCTCGGACAGAAGCGCGGACCTGCGGCGAACACAAACACATCAGTCGGACCACAGGCGGCCAGCGGTCTGTCCGGAGAGGCGGGCCGGCGGCGGTACGTACGGGCTGGCGCTCTTCGGGTGCTGGAAACTCTGAGCCAGGGTCTGGGGGTTGAGCGGCGGCGGCTGTGGGCGGAGGGCGGGGAGCATCGGCTGAGGAGACTGGATCACGCCGTTCAGACCGCCGAGCACGCCGTTCACGCTCAGCTGAGGGCTCATGAGCCCCCCCACCACGGGCAGAGCAGAGCCGTTCAGCTGAGCGAAGGAGGCGGGGCTCTGCTGGGGGGGCGGCGTGCTCTGGAAGGAGAGCGAGGAGCTGCTGCGGGACGGACTCCCGGAGTGAAGCTCCTGCAGGAAACAGACACCGGACTCAGCGCCGACTCGGGCGACAGGAGATCAAAGGGCGGGAACGTTTGTCACCTCTGATGATGTCACGAAGGAGGCGTCGTTCAGGAAGCAGCTTTTGGAGGCGGGGCTTTTATTGGTGCTCAGAGGGTCTGAAGACGAGACACAGAATCAGAATCAAAACAAGCAAAGGTCAGACAGTGAAGTGAGGACTGGAGGAAGACTTCTGTCCTCTTCGTCCCCGTTCTCCAGGACTGTAAGGTCCTGGAGGACGGGGACGAAGAGGACAGGACGTCCATTCAGAAACGACCAGACTGCCCCTTTAACGCCGCTGACAGATGCAGATCGTCACCTTGGGAGGACAACAGGAAGCTGATCTGCGCCGACGGGGCGGCGAGGACGTGCGGCGGGAAGGGGACGGCGAGCTCCGTGTTGAGCAGCTGTAGGCGGTCCTTCTTGGCGGTCAGGCTGAGGATCTGGTCCTGGAGGCGCTGGTTCTCCTGCTGCAGGGAGTGAAGCGACTGGAGCATCTCCACGACTGGAAGAGGAGGAGAGGCGGCGTCAGACATTCAACGTTTCACCGAAAGGATCGTCTCTGGGGCGGGGCAGGGGGCGGGGTCTAAGCTTCACACGGGAGAAACAGGAAATGTTACAACAAGCGATACGTCCCTCCGCCGCTCAGGGCCCGGAGTCGAGATATCAGGGTTAATATCGATTCCAGAGCCGCCGGTTTTTATACATCTATGACGGCGGCCATCTTGGTTTTTAACGTGGCGACCTTTCTTAGCTCTAAACCCGGTCCTGTTAGGAGCTCTAAGGTGGTTTGGAGCTCTCAGCTGGTTAGGAGCTCTAAGGTGGTTAGGAGCTCTAAGGTGGTTTGGAGTTCTAAGCTGGTTAGGAGCTCTAAGCTGGTTTGGAGTTCTAAGCTGGTTTGGAGCTCTAAGCTGGTT
>NC_051432.1:28240333-28253320 GCF_001649575.2 Kryptolebias marmoratus
ATAAACGCATCGACAAACACTTTGTGTCTGCAAAACATGTGAGGAGAGCTGCAGACCAGGGACAATCCAGAAATGCTCATGAATGTCAGTTTAGAAGCTATCAAAGTTCTCAAATAAAGCACCTTTTGTTGGTAATTATCTTACAAAGCTAGGAAGGATTTTTGGTTTATATATTAAAAGTTATGGTTTTTATTGATTTTAGTAAAAAAAAAAAAATCGCAACCTTTAGGAAAATGCCCCGCGAAATCAGGCATTTTAGCCGCAACAATCACAAAAAATGCCCACGAAATCCTGGAGGGATTGGCTGAGGTGTCCAGCTGTGCAGAGTTAGACCACTGGGTCAGCTGTGATCACCTTGAAATCAATGGTGATCACCCTTGACCCATGAGGCGTCCAGCTTAGAGCTCGGACAGACAGACGGACGGCGCCGCGCCATGACGGCCCGTCTTCAATGTTCGTAAAAACCCAAAATGTGTAAATTTATAACGATCGTCACGAAGAATCAGAAGTTTAATCTCGTCTGTGGGGAGAAACAAACAAAAACAAAGTTCTTAAAGAAAAAGAACAATATTTAAGTTTACTTTTTTACCATTTTGTTGTAGTGGTGCTTGCAGTAGCCGCAGTATTTCACGTTGTCGGCTTCTGGTCCTTCTTCCTCACAGAGCAGACCGGCCATCTGAGCGCTGAGCAAACAGAGCGGCAGGTTAGGGTTCCCACAAACAGACAAACAAACAAACAAACAAACAACAACAACACGCCCCGTCCGCCTGAGGGACGGACTCCATCAAAGGTCAAATTTCTGCACAAACGTCCAAGTCCTCCAGGACAAACTGAAGCTACAGCGTTTGTTGAAAACACATGAAGAAGAAGACGAGGAAGCAGTTTTATTTATTTATAACTAACTAAAACTAACTCCCGCTGATTTTAGGTCAGTAACCTCTCAGTAACCAAACACTTCAAGGCCTTGAAACAAAACCTGACTCAGTTCTTGGTGGAGAAACGTTTGTTTTCAGCCCAGAGGTCAGAGGTCACAACAACAACATTGAATTCAACATAAATATAAATAATTATAAAACTAACTGCAGTTACAAAACAACAGCAAGCATCTGCTCTTGGATTAGCTGTTAGCTAGCTGTTAGCAGTTAGCCCTATGCTACCTTAACTTTTAGCTTGCCTTTTGTTGCTTTTTTTAGCATCAAGCTTACCTTCCAATAGTTTTAGCTGACCGTTTCCTACTTTTAGGTGGGCTTTTCTTACCGTAGCATGTCGCTAGTCTTTTGCTACTTCTAGCTAGCCTTCTGATACTTTTAACCTGTTCCTACTTTTAGCTAGCATTTTCCTAACTTTCTAACATTTAGCTTTTGGCTACTTTTATCTTGTGTAATCTTACGTTAGCATTTCACTAGCCTTTTGCTAGTTTTAGCTTCAAGCTAACTATCTGATACTATTAGCTAACCTTTTCCTACTTCTAGCTCTTAGCCAGTTGTTTTGCTTTTTAGCTGTTAGCTAGTGTTAGCTAGCTAATGTAATTTAATCCTTTTTTTTAAATCTTGAGTTTTCGGTTGAATCTTTTAGCTTTCAGCTAATATTCTGCTTGTTTTAGCTGCAGCAGCCGTTCAGCTCATGCTGCTTTATTTCTGTAGGTTTTAATAAAGAAATAAACTTCAGTAAAACTAAACTGCAGGATTTAAAGCAACATGTTTAAGTCCTGCCCCCTCGCAGGTACTCACCAGGTGACGTGGAAGGCCTGCCTGCAGCCCTGTCGGTTGCAGGTCATGCAGGCGCCGCAGGCCGCCTTGCTCTCCCTGCCGTGGTCCTCGCAGATGTAACACGTCTGGACAGCAGAGCAGAGGCAGGAACGCCGGCGCATCAGTCATCGTTATCGTTATTAACGCCAGCTGCGGCGCTGCCTTCCTGCCGCCGCGGCGACCGGGGCAAACGCGTCGTGACGGAAAGATTAAACACATGTTAACGGCGCCACAGCTGCAGCTCTGCTGCAAACGATTAGGAAGTTCAGGGATGAGATTTATCAAACACAACAGCTTCTTTTATGGCTCCGAGCAACAAAACTGCCGACCAGATGTTGGAGGAAGTTGAAGAGAAACTCGAACCCTTTAAATTTGCTGAACATCTTTTTCTTTTTGTCGTATTTGATGGAACAGAAAACCACATAAAGAGAATAAATCCCATCCCAAACCGGCGAGCTTCCCTCGGCGAGCGGGGCGGGCCGGCGGGGGCAGAGGAGGCCTAGCAACAGGTGCGGGACAAAGGAACAGCAGGTTCTTTACCCTTATCTGTTTTGCCTTTTCTCCCCCCTCCTCCTCCTCCTCCTCCTCCTCCTCCTCCTCCTCCCGCCCGGCTCTCAGATTCCTCCTCGGAGGACGTCGGCCGAGCAGCGAGAAGCCGGAGACACAGCCGCAGCGGAGGACGCGTGGCGTCTCACGTTTTCAGTGTCCATTGCGGGTCTGTCAAGGAATGCAGGCAGCAGAATCTGAATGAATGGCCCCGACGGGGGAAAGCTGCATGCAATTTACTGTAGCTGACACAGTAACATGAAACCGGCGCTCAAACAGCCACACGTGCATTTATATGCAGGCGAGCGCTCGCCGGCGGCGCTGGGTGAGGCCATACATCAAATATGGATTTCTGTGTAACGTGCGTTGCTGCGGTGCATCCAGCATCACGGACCCGTCTCGATCCGGGCCTCATCGCGTTGAAGCAGCAGGACCTCCTGTAATCTCTCAAAGCGTCCAACAGTCCTTCAGGTTTCCTTCGGGTCTTCAGCTGCTTTTAAACTAATGTTACTGTTCGGTTTGATTAGAAAAAACAGAAAAGTAGAAACTACCTCAGCGTGACGCGGAGTCGGCGTGCCTTTAAAAGGACAAAGAAGAGGCCTCAAAAAAAAAAAAAAAGGCTTTCCAGCAGAAGAACGGGATCTGGATCTGTTTAAGAAACAGGAAAAAGTCCCTGAAAGACGTTAGAGATGCTGCAGATAAAAGCTTTTTGAGAATCAGCTGTTTGGAGCTACAATCCAACTGTTATCTGTGGTGTTTTTATACATTTATAAATAAAGAAAAGAGGAACAAAGAGCCTAAAATAAAACTGGTTGTCGTTTCCTGACACGGCGCCGGTTCCTCTCTTGGGTTTTGGAGCTTCTTCTAACCGAACGACTTTAAGGACTCGGGAGTGATGATGGGATGGAGCGGGAGGTGGACCGGTGCAGAAGGTTTACTGGTCGACTTTCTGGTCCATTTCCATCCCAAAAGAACCAGATCCAGAACCCAAACGGCTGAAAGGAGTTTCCTCCGTCGCGCGGCTCGGCTCAGATTTAACTGTCATCCCAGGAGGAGCTCGGAGGAGAACCGCTGCTCCTCCTCATCGAAGAAAATCAGCTGAGGTGGTTTGGATAACTGGAGGGATGTCTGGTTTCCCTCCTGGACCTGGTGTCTGGATCAGCGTTCCCTTACGTTGGAACCTGGTGGAACCTCACCAGATGAACTGACAGCTGAGGGGACTTCAGATGATCTAAGGTCTGCTGGAAGCTCTCCCGTCCCATAAAGACGTTCGAGGAGCTCAGAAAGCAGGTTACAGACGTCCATGTTGAAGCTGAAGCTTCACGGGACTGTGGCCAACCTCCCAGGAGGAAATGCGACCCCAGGTTCCTCAGACAGAAGAAGGAGACCATCCAGAACCGTCCAAGCTGAGCTCCAAGGTCGTCACCTTCTGAACCCCGTGACTCAGAATGAGCTCCATGGAGGAAGAACCAGAAGAACCAAAGTTTCTGGGGCAGCTGAGACAAAACTGGAGTTTTTTCTGATTTACTTGCGTCTGCATGAAGAAATAAATACTTTTGTGAACCAACGATCAGGAGAACTCCTTGGATGCAAAATGTAAAGAAGCGACCAAGACTTCTGCACGGCGCCGGCGCCTCTGAGCAAAGCAGCACCAGATCTGATGGTTGATAAAACCGTAGCAGCAGCGAAGCAGCCTGTGGTCGAGCAGCTGGTTTCCTTCTGCAGCTCGGCTCAGATTCACCGATAAAGACTTCATCTGTTTCCATCTTTCAAAGACGATAATTTCTAAAAACGAAGGGAAGCAGTTGGCCGGTGACGACTCTTCATCACCTCTGCCTCAGCCGGAGTCTGCCTCCGTTTCCCAGAAAGGCTCTGAACCGTCAGCCCGCCGCGAGCCGCCGCCGCGTTCGTACGGGACGTGTAGGAGGAGGAGCCGAGCTCGCCTTCCCGTTAAAACATCATCATCATCATCATCACGGCTGTCGGTGGAAACAACAGTGGATCGTTCACACAGGAAAGGTCCAAATTTACCTTCAGCTGCAGAATTTTAAAATAAAACTGGTTCCTGTCGCATCTTTGAAGCCGAGGTTAAAGCTCAGGTTTGCTTCCAGGCATCGTTTTATGAAAGAAAACTAAAATATAAAGACCATCTCAGGATCTGTGGCGGGTGGAAATGATTATAAACCATCTAAATAAAACAGGTTCGATTATTTCAGGTGGTCAGAAACAATAATCTGACGATAATTTAGATTTTAAATCCAGAAACAATCCAGTTAATCAAACAATAGAAGCACAACAGTGTTGAATGTCTTGTGCTGTGATTATATTTGTTGCATTTATGAAAGTATAACACGATATCAGCATCATCGAGCTGCCTGTTCGGTCTAAAAATGGCTCTGGCTGCAGAAAGAAAATCCATATCTGTCCGTCTTTTGTTATAAAACCAGCAGCTGAAAACAGATAAAAAGGTTTTTACCCCGGAAAAACAGAATGACTCCATATTTCCCTTTAATGTCCACATTTAGGGGAAAAACCAACAATCAAGTAAAAATCCTGAAGCAGATATTCTGCTCTTATTATTTGTTTCTTTTTAATTTAAAACACCAGAATTAACCTTTAATTCTCTGAACGTTGCTGAGGATGTACGTCCTGATGAAACGCATTTCAACCCGTTTGTCAAAGAAAGAAATGACTTTAAATAAATTATATAATAACTTAAAGTAAAAGTAACAAAAAGAGTTTATTGTTGTTGCTTCTGAGTTCTGGTTCAACAGAATTAATTTAAACTAATAAAACATTAAAACGACTAAAAGGTTCTCTGAGAAAAGACCACGTGTGTCCACAGGGACATGTCCTGGAATCGGCTGCCTGTTTGAAGGGGGACAGGTAGTCACAGGGCTGTTTGGGATTATGGCGTGTAACACACTGAACGTGGAGGACAGGAAGCTGAGGACAGAGTTGTCTCAGGAGCTCAGAAAGACGATGACTGAGCAGCAGGTTGAAGGTCCACAGGACTGGAGACAACCTCCCTGGACGTGTCCAACTGAGGACAAACTGAAGAGACGGATAATATGAATGATGACCAAAGAGGTCAAAGGTCATCAGTGTGTTTGAGACAAAGTGGACTTAATGGAAGACGACTGAGGAGGACACCAATGAAGACAGACAGAGTCCACAGAGCTTCTGGGAGAATGTCCTCTTTGGACAGATGAGACAAAACTGGAGCTTTTTGTCAACACGTCCCATCAGCTCTGTGTCCACAGAACCAAAGACCAGAACCCTGAACCTACAGGGGGACATGGAGGAGGCTCGGTTCTGTTCTGGGTCCAATGAAACCTCAAGACTATCAAGACCTTCTGGAGCCAGATGTCTCAGTCTCAGCTCATGGGTCCAACAGGATAAAGACCCAAACCACCAAGAACGGGTCAGAACCAAACATTGGACCACTCTGAGCCCTGATCTAAATCCTGCTGAACATCTGTGGAAGGAGCTGAAACATCTGGAGGAGGAAGCCTTCAGACCTGAGACAGCTGGAGGAGTGGACCAGGACACCTGGGGACACCTGAGGACAGCTGGGGACATCTGAGGACACCTGTCTGTCAGTTTTATTAGTTTGTTTTTTAAAATAATTCTGTTGAGCAAAACTTCAAAAGCAACGACTGTTTTTTTTTCTTCTTCACACTTTTGTAAGTTTCCAGTTATTTTCGGGACATTTTGGGTTTTCTTTCTTTAAATTTATGAACTTTTCATTAAATATCTAAAACCTGAATGTCTCAGCCGTTTCCGGCCTCTGACTGTACGCTTTAAAAACTGCGACAGGAAAATAATCGTCTCCATGAACCGATGGTTCGAGACCCTCGGCAGGAAGCTGCTGCTTCAGAAGAACCACCGACCCGACCCGGACCTGTCTTCTCGTTTAAAACAGAAGAATTTATTCCGGATTCACAGTCTGGATGTTTCTGACAGCCTCTCTGAGGCCGATGGCGGCGTACGGATTAAATCTGTAATCTGATAGATTAGGTTCAGATTAACGCGGCCGTGTGCGGCGGTACCTTGATGTATCTCTCGTGCGGGACGTACTGCAGGATGATGGGCTCCATGGTGAGGACGTTAGCGAACTGCACCTCGGGGATGTAGAGCGCGCACACGACGTGGGCCCAGCCTGGCGAGCGGAGAGATCAGAGGAATGTCAGCACCGCGGCGGACATCTTTAATCCGGTTCAGAGACCTTGACTTACCGCCGCTGTCCGTCCGCTTGAGGGCTCCATCTTTGTGGGGACACAGTTCGCACCTCTGTGGCGAAACAGGAGAAGGCGGAGCTTGTTGTTAGTCCATCAGAGGATGGAAGAGGCGTGATGCTGATACTCACCACGCGGGCCGCTCGCTCCTGGGACTCGCACTTCCTGCAGAACCACGGGCCGGTGGGGACCTGGACGATGCCGTAGCACGCTGAAACGAACAGGCGAGACTCGTGAAACACGTGTCCCTCACTTCCAATTATTTCAACAACGAGCTCTAAGGTTCTGTAACTGCAGCTCTGGACCGACCCGCACCTGTACAGGTAAACCAGGCGTCCGTTAGGATCACCTCGTTAAACGGACGGATCAACGTTTACAAAGATTAAGATCTAAAGCCCAGGTGGTGATGTCACGGCTTTGGAAGCTTCTGATTGGTTAGTTGACATCGTTAGAGTAAGCCACGCCTCAAACACGACATCGTAGGAAAATCTAAAGAAATCAGCCAAAATATCCGAGGAGAGTCCTGGAGCTCCTCAGGTCCGGTTCCCCGACGCCTGAAGGCTCACTGGACTGTAGAGCAGTGGAGACGTGTCCTCTGGAGGGACGAGTTCTTGTCTGACTGCGTTGAGCTGAGTGTAAAGCATGGTGGAGGGAGGATCACGATGTGGGGTTTGTTCTTCAGACGTTAGCTCCAGTGAGAGGAACTCTTGATGCTTCGGGGAACCGAGACATTTTGGACAATTTCCTGCTCTCGTCTTTGTGGGGACAGTTTGGGGACGGCCCCTTCCTGTTCCAACATGGCCGAGCACCAGCACACAAAGCAAGGTCCACGACTCCAGGCCTCGACCCAAAACTCCCCTAAACCCGAGGAACTGTTACAGAACCGGAGTGGGCCAGCATCAGATTAAACAATGAGAATGGGCTAAAGTGCAGCGAATACTTCCGGTCCCACAGGAGGAACCTCTGTAGAACCTCAGGAGAACCGACATCAGAGCCGAAACGTCAAATAATAAACACAAAACTGTTTATAAATCCTACAGATGACCCATTTCTAAACAGGATCTACCAAATAAACAATAATAAAATTAACCCTTTCCTGTAAACAGACCAGTGGGACTTTAAACCAGTTTTAGGAATCAGAGCCTCAGATAAACATTTAACACCGATTTTATTTTAATTAAAAAAACTTAATTATATTTGTGTCGTTATAAATAAGAGAAGATTGAAGGAAATATTTTTATCAGTAAATATCAGAAAGTGGGATGTTCTGGATTAAATTTATTTATTTTAAAATGTTTAAGTGTCACAGAAAGTTAGGAGTTTTATTTTAAATCCTTGTTTTGTTTTAATTCCGGTTCTTTTAGGGTTTTTTTTTTTTGGGAGATTCGGAACCTTTTTTCTCGGTTCTGTCAGATTTGATTTTCTGTTTTTTCCCGCAGCGTGAAGCAAACGGTCCATTTGCGTGGTTCCGAGAGGTTCGGTTCGGCCTTCGAGCCCGCCTCCATTTCAAACACTTTTTCCTCGGATCGGAACCAGCTCATCTTCGGGGCTCAGCGGAGATGCTGGCCGGACCGGACCGGACCCGGACCCGGAGGTTCGGTTCAGCCTGCATGGCCCTGACAACAAACAGCACGCCCCCCTCCCCTCCCCTCCCACGCGCACGCGCCCGCACGTAGCCAGCCTGCCTCCAGCCCACCGGCCGAGCGGCGCCGCCGGCTCTCCCCCCCGCGGCTGCCCGGGAACGGCGCTCCGGCCGCGGCTTACCTTGGTGGACGGCCACGGAGCAGCCGTGCCCGTCGCAGTACACCAGCGGGTTCTCAGCCCAGCCTCGCTCGTCGGAACACACGCAGCAGCCTCCGACCATTTCCCGCATGCTGCTCACATATGAAGAAATGAGATTTCTGCCCCCTCCTCCTCCTCCGGACGACGGCTAGCACCCGGGCCCGGGCCCGTCAGGTGGTCGACCCGCGCCTCACCGCCGAACCGGGCATGGTCGCGTCGGGACGCGCGGTTCGGCTGCGGCGGGGAAACAAAAATCTCGGTGCGCGTAAAAAAAAATTCTGCTGCTTTTCTCCGTGATGTCCTCCCGATGCAGTGCGCATGCTCACAGCTGATTCCTCCGGGTCGGAATCAGAAGTCAGAGGAAGGCGGCGGGTTGAGGCACAAACCGCCTTCTGTCCCTCGCTTTAAAACAAAAACACGAACTCCTGGATGTTTCTCGGCTTTTTAAGGACTACATGTCCCGGCCTGCGCCGCCGCAGCGTCCGGTTTGAGTCGTTAATGTGGACCGAGCGGCCAGAACCGCTGGCTGTGCTGTTTTCTGCCTGCCGCGGGGAAACAGCGCCCCCTGCCGGGCGCCGGCGGCGGCGCAGGCCGGGTTTCACGGTGTTTCACCATCCGTCCCGACCCGGAACCACCGAACCGGACCGGACCGAACTGTCCCTCATATCCCTGACACGTCCTCCATTTCACAGCTTAAATATAGAAACCTGACAGCTGTTTGTTCCTTTAAACTGTCTTTAAAGGCTTTACATTTACAGTAAAATATTTATATTTTTATTATTATTATTATTATCTGGGAAACACAATGAGATCAAAGGCCTAACATTCTCTGAAGGAATGCATATCACCCGCCCCTGTTCATGCCAGATTACTGAACACAAACCATCTTCTGTTGAGAAATAAATTTATTTTAATAAAAACATTTCCTACGGTGAGGGCTGCGATTCTCAGCTACTACCACACCTGTCTGCTGGAGTGGATTAGCTGCAGCGGCCATCTTGACTCCAAAAGGTCGAACCCTAACCCTGGTTCGTGAGATATTTTGCTAACAGACAGACAGAGTTTGAATCTGACAGCTGAGGCGGTTCATTGGGGACGACTCTCAGCTACTACCGCTCCGACTTTAAGGTCAACATCTGTAAAACTGAGTTTTTGTGATTTATGAGGTCAGCTGGCTGAGGCGGGGTGTTCCCTCCGGCTGACCCGGACCATCAGAACCAGGTCCAGGATCCGAGCAGCTGAAACGAGCTAACAGACCAGATGTTATTCTTAGTTTGACTGAAGCTGCTGTGGGTGATATGCATTCCTACACATTCAGACAGCAGATGTCACCAAAAACCAGATTTTTATTTTATTCTGACTTTCAGGTTTGGAAACGGGACTAAGAGAGAAAAACGGCGGGGACCGGCGGGCCCCTTCCTGTTTGTCTCACGAGCCAAGATGTTGTCAGTTTTACCTCGAACCGTCCTGCTGAGAAGTCGACCGCTTCGAACAGAAAACTAATTGTGGGAAAAAGAGAAGCAGCGCGGCTCGGCTGTTGAAATGGATGACTTGGCTGTTTAGTTTGACATGTGGGATGGAAGCTGCGATAACGGGTGTCACTTCTCTTCGAACCCAGAGAGAAACGGGAACTGGCTCTGATGGAGAGGACAGATAACGAGGTGGCAGCTGGATGAGGCTAACACCCTCTCTCTGGTCTGAAGGCAGCGAGGCGTGAAGGAGTTCCTGCAGCGCCGCGTGGGCGACGTGCATCCTCCGTTTGTCCCGCAGAGCCTCAGCCTTTAAAGACACCGTCGCCCTCGCTCGTCTGGAGCTTCGCTGAATGATCTGTCGCTGCGCTCTGTGGGTGAGGCGAGAGTGAAACTGCTGATTAAAATCGCTTCTCTAGTTGAATAACTGCAGCTCAGTCTGACGGGTGAATGCATATCACCCGCCGCCTCACGCCACAGCCTCACCCCGCCTGTTAGCTCTGAGACGACCCTCAGCTGCTAGCACGCCACATGCTAGCTCAACATCTGTGCAACTCGCTCACTTGCAGCCATTTTTACTCGGGGGGGCCATCTTGAACTGGACTGACTCTGAAAGCTTCACTCCAATCCGTCCCGCGGCTCAGGAGATATTTTGCATGACTCTCAGCCACGACGACTTGGCTGCGGTGGCCATTTTGAATCGAGCTGACTCAAACCACCAGTTAAAACCCGCTCTGCGATATTTTGCTAACACGCCGCCGCCGCCCCGCCTTCGGGCGACAGAAAGGAAAGCTTGAAATCTGAATCATGTGAGGAAATGACGAGCGAGTCCTGAAACGGTTTCTGGATTCTGTAACGACTCTGGAGTGAGACGCTGCAGAGCGAAGAGTCCTTTGAAGCGTGAACTGCACCTCTCTGAAAACCACAGCCTAAAAAAGGAGACATGTGACCCGCGAGATAATAGATCGACTTTCTTCTTCTGCAGCCTTGAGTCGTCGAAGCGGAGTGCAGTTGTGTGCGAAGGAGGAAGGCTCGGCTTTTATTTTTACACGTTTACACAAATAACAAACAGAAAATAGACAATAAATTTTTAGTTTTTTTTTCTTTGGAGGAATAAAACCTTAATGATACAAACAGCTGCTGCACTGAAGTACAAATATGAAGAAGAAGAATCACTTCTCTGCAGATGAGTCGAGCGTGACTAAGAACAGCAGCCGAACTCCTCCAGCGTCTCGAGCTCATTTCTGATCCGACCAGCTACCTGTATGAGTCACTGCGTCTGTCTTCGGCCAGCGCCGGCGCCCGGGCTCTACTTCAGCTCCAGGCGGTGCTCGCCGCGGGCTATGTGGGACGAGAACTCGTAACGGTCCCGGCTGCGGTGGCCGCACATGTTGCACTCCAGCGGGTCGCGGAAGCCGTGGCAGCCCATGTGGATGGTGAACATGACGTAGTCCAGGAAGATGACTCGGCAGTGGCTGCAGGGGTACACGGCGCCGGGCAGCGCCCCCGCGTCCCCGTCCGCACGCATCACTCGCAGGGCCTCCAGCGGCGACAGCGGGATGGGCTGGGCGTGCGGGTGGGGGACGCCGTTCTGGTGGCTCAGGCCCCCCAGCAGGTGTCCTAAGCTGTACACAACGGGCTGGGACATCTGGGCACCGTCGGGGTGGAAGGAGTCCAGGCTGAGGGGGGGCGGAGCGGCGTGCGGGAGGCCCAGGATTGGCATCTTGTGGCCGTTGGTGAGGCCCATGGGGCTGATGTCGCTGCGGTTCAACGGGATGGGGTAGGGCCTGTGAGACGGAGGCGGGTCGCCGTCCGGACCCAGGAGGACCGGCTGCTGGTGTCCATCGGGTCCAGGCGAGCCCGGAGGCGGGTCCTTCAGCTCGGATCGGTGCAGCAGCTCCCTGTTGAAGCTCAGGTCCAGACAGACGCCGTTATCGCCTGAACCGTTGAAACAAGACAGGACTGAGGAGGAGGAGGAGGAGGAAGATTCACCGAAGATCAGCAGCAGAGAAACAGCAGCAGAGAGCAGCGAGCTGGAACCCGGTTCTACGGTTCTACGCCTCGAGATACTTCAAAATAAATGTTCTAAAAACACACAACAGGTTCCACCGAGTCATCGTTCATTTAAAGGTGTGAGAAACGGACCCAGCAGGTTGTAGAACCTCTGCCAGCAGCAGAACTCTCAGTGGGTTCCTGGTTGTGGAGGAGTTGTGGCCCACTCTTCTTTCCAGCGTTGCTTCAGGTCATTGGTTCCTGTTTGTCTCTCTCATGGTTGTGGAGGAGTTGTGGCCCACTCTTCTTTCCAGCGTTGCTTCAGCTCTCTGAGGTTCTGGTTCTGGTTCTGGACCGTTCTGTTTGTCGGACAGATGTCCTCACATCTGACTCCAGAATCAGCCCAAACCATCAGCCCTCCACCGCCGTGCTGGCAGCTGCAGTGCATTCTGGGTAAACATCTGTCCTCTGGTCTGGTTCTGCTCCAGAAGTCTTCTGGTTCCTTCAAGTCGAGCTGCCATGTTGTTTTTAGAGAGAAGAGGCTTTGACCTTTGACCTGCTGACTGAGCCCTGTAGAGTCTGAGATGGAGCTCACTGCACAGTCTGACCTTCAGGGTGAATTCAGTGAATTTACTTGGACCTCCCGGGGAGATAAAGACCGGTTCAAAAACAATCCTCCAGAGAGTTAACGTTCGTTGACCTTCAGGAGCAGCAGTGACAGAAACTGTTCGGTCGGACGTGTTGAATTTGGGAAACTACGCAGACAAAACGGCTGCGCTCCGTCTGCTGACGTTTATTCTTCATTATTTTATTTAATTTCTCTCTTTTCTTCAGCTCAGGCTCACTAAACGTCTTCTCCCTGGTTCTGTTTGTCCGATTCAGCCCTCTTTGTTTCAGATTTACAATCAGGAGAACTCCTGGAGTTTCCTTTAAATGTCTCCTCCTGCGGACTCCAGATGACCTTTGACCCTTCCCAGATTGCTTCTCTGAGGTCACTGCTGATGTCTTTCCGCCCTGGCGTGGTGCTAACTCACACCTGGGCCTCCTGAACTGCAGAAGTGACGACTCGGTGGAATCTGTTGAGGTTAGATCTGAATCATTTTGGAAGCCGGTGAAGATCGCATCAGCTCGATTAAACCCCAGACCTGAAAGGGGGTGGATTTTTCTGCCATGACTGTAACAGAGACTCTCATGTGCACCCCCCACCCCCCA
>NC_051432.1:28253404-28262454 GCF_001649575.2 Kryptolebias marmoratus
CAAACCTGTAAAAAATAAAAACCCAGGTGCTTGACGAGACAAAAGGCGCTTTAAAGCGAGGAAGCGCGGCGAAGCGGGAGGGGACAGAGGGCTGAGAGGAAGAAGGCGACGCAGACGAAGGCCTTTCGTGCAGCTGCTCCACAGAAGTATCGACAGAGAAACACCTGCTCACGTTTCTCGCCTCCCGCCTGTTCTATCTCTCTGTGGTTGCAGAGCCTCTTACTTCTCTTTTCCCCTGTGGTTGTCATATTGAAAGATCTCACTTCATTTGTCAGCCTGATAGACGTGGGAGGCTTTTTTTTTTTCTGTGTGTGTGGAGCTTGAGGCGTGATTGCGAAACTACAACTCAGTGTTGAGTTTAACCAGAGAGGTGAGAGCAGGCTATTGAAAATTGTGCTCATAAAGTTTGGGAAACGGCGGTGCCACCTCAGCCATTTACTGAAACTGAGCCTCCGATCGTTCATCACCGAGCTGCATTCAAAGCACAGACAGGTTTCAGGTGCACATTTCCTTTTTTTTTGTTTTTTTTCCACATGAACTTGTAGAATTAACCATGCATGGTCACATACCCACCTATAGCACCACTGCTGAGGAGTATTTATGGCAGACCGCGCTGTGATGTGTGCAGGCGTGAGGCAGCTGCTCTGCCCTCAATTCTCGTCTGGCAAAAGATAGAAGCCAGCAAAAAATAAGCAGCTCAGACAAACAGCTTGAAATAACTTCAAAAACATCAATCTGTTTGGGTTTTTTTTTATTTTAAAGCTTAAAGCTCAGCTAAAAGCAAAACAAGTCGAACAGACGGCGGCGTTAACGACAGAAGCTGGTGAAAAAACGCATATTTACTGATAGAAATGAGCTCGATAAGATCTAAAACAATAGTGTGAGCTGCAGAACGCCTCGGCTGCAGTTTGAGGTCTGCGTCTCCGCTGCTGCTCTTACCAGTGAACTTCTGTGGCATCGAGCTTTTCCGCTTGGCGACGTTGCTGGCGAGCCTGTCGAGAAGCAGCGCTCGCTCGGAGCCCATCTGAGGCCTGGACGTGTGGCTGTCCTCTGCTGCACCACAGAAAAAACAAACGACAAGAGAGGAAATGTGACGACATGAAACACCAGCTGCTTGGAGTGGAGCCTCACGAGGAGGAACAAGATATTAATTTAAGATCAGCCGCTCCTCTGACATCACTTCCTGCCTAATTTCTTGTTGTTTTATTTCACCTCTCTGGTGCAGGAGAGCAGACCACAGGATGAGGATGTACTTCCTCACCGCTACAGCACTATCAAGCAAAAGGTTACGACATTCGGTGACCACAAATACTGCACTGTCTGTGTTGCAATGTCCTGTCGGTTCGTAAAGAGAGGCACCATCGAGGACGGGGGGGGGCTGGAGACACAACCTGGCTCGAACATTTGCCCTCATTGCCGATACAGACACGAGAAGCGCTCTCCACGCCACAGCAGCCATAACCTATTTAACTGGAATCACGGGGCAACGCCAGCAGCTCGTTAACCTAACGAGGCCAGAGGAACAGACGACGTCGGACCGTTTGTCGTTCGTTTCCAAAACCCCCCGAAGTCTGACAGAGAAAAACACGAATTTAATAAAATGCAACGATCGCATCACAAATCAGACGCTCCAACCGAGAAACTGAGAATTTAAAACGGTAATTCTGGATTTTATGGCAGCAGCTCGTCTCTTTAAAGTTGCTCCAGATGTTTCTCCTCTTCTCCCATCAGTCTGTGAACATCTGGACCTGAGGTTGTCCTGGATGGAAGCAGATGTTGTTCTAAAACCTGGACTAATGCACCCCCATACCATCAGAGAGGCAGGCTGACCTCAGAACAGAGGAGACACATCTGTTCACATCTGGCTTCTTCTTTGCCTGATAGAGCTTTAAGCAGCACGGTGAACTGTGTTTACAGACAGTGTTCCTGAGCAGAACCAGAACCAGCCTTGACCTTTGACCTCTGAGATCAGATCTGTTGATTTTATGATCTGGAGATTTAAAGTCTTCCAAAGAGGAACTTTATTCTGAAATTGGTCCATTATTTTTAGAACCTGAACCTGTGCCCAGGTGTTTCTCCTCTTCTTCTTTAGACGCATTGCTGCCATCAAAGTCAAAATTACCTCATTTAAAACAGGTATGTGTACAGGTGAGGTGTGTCCTGTGACCTCAGGTGTGTCCTGTGATCTCAGGTGTACAGGTGAGGTGTGACCTGCTCACCTCTCTCGGCGGGACCTTTGCTCTGGATGTACACGTGGCATCTCTCTCGGTGCTCTTCCAGGGAGCTGCGCTGCTTGTAGCTGCGGCTGCAGTGGTTGCACTTAAACGGCTTCTCGACTGCAAACAGCAGTTTCAGGTAATCACCAAACTGGCACAGGCAGAACCGATTTCCCTACAGCAGGCAGTTTCGCTCAAAACTGCCGATCTGAACTTAAAGGATCCCGTCTGTCAGGTAAAACACGTGATCTGAAAGTGAGTGTGATGTGGGTGAGAGTGCACGGCAGGGTGTTACTGGAAAAGCCAC
This sequence comes from Kryptolebias marmoratus, assembly GCF_001649575.2. Lineage (NCBI taxonomy): Eukaryota > Metazoa > Chordata > Actinopteri > Cyprinodontiformes > Rivulidae > Kryptolebias > Kryptolebias marmoratus. Next base: position 28,255,928 of record NC_051432.1, read on the forward strand.
GTCGGCTCGGCAGACTTCAGTAACTGAGATGATACTGTACGCAGGTGTGTACAGTGTGCGGCGGGACGCTACCAGAATGCGTGCGCAGGTGGCCGCTCAGAGCGTCGCGCCGTCGGCAGGCGTAGCTGCACATCGGGCATTTGAAAGGCTTCTCCCCGGAGTGAAGCTTGATGTGGCGAAGCAGGTTTCCCTTCTGGGTGAAGGAGGCCCCACATTGCGTGCAGTGGAAGGGCCTCTCTCCTGAGGCGACACACACACACTTTAAAACACACCTTTCAGGTAGTCCCCCCCCCCCACCGCTGAAAGGCAAAGGAGTCTGTTAGCAAAATATCTCCTGAAGTGGAGAAAAGTGAATGAAACTCAGACCCGAGTCAAGATGGCCGCCACAGCTCAGCGTGGTCGTAGCTGAGAGTCGTTCTCAACACGTCTGAACCGATTTCCTGGATCTCAGCGGGCGATATGCATTCCTTCGAGGAACTCTGGGCGGTTTCATCTTCTAATAACGCCACATATCTGCTGGCTTCTTCTTTTCGAGGTTCTCAGTTTTACAGTTTATTGCAAAAAAAAAAAAACCCAAACAGAATCGTTCACCATCTTTAAAAGGGGAAGAAAGGAACTTTGTCTAGAAACGGAGTTCTCACCACCGGCGTTTCAACAGCTTGATGTCCCAAACCGCCGCGGCTGAAGGCGGAGCTTCAGAGGGACGGCTGAAGCACAACCATTAAAATAATCTGTTTCTTCTTCTGCTGTTCTGGTTTCAGGTTCTTCTCTCGCCCTGCAGCTCGAACCGCAGCTTTCTTAATTTAGAGGCTTTAAAACCATCAGAATTCAAACGTGAAAGCTGCATTAATTACAGAAACACAGAGTCGAGCTGACTTTTCTGTCAAAGTAACAAATCTTCCCGGCTTCCAAGGATTCTTCCTGTTTTTTATTTATTTTTCTGCAAGTTTTTAGAGACTGAACTCCCTCCACATCCTCGGAGATATTTCAGTTATTTATTTAGTTTATTTAGTTCAGGAGACGGGTTAATTAATGGCTGATTGACGGATCAGCTGATTAAACGTCCATCTCGTCTCTAAACGCCGCTCGGCTCGTTGGTCCGAGTCTCCGTGGATTCGGTGATTCTGTAACTGAATCCTCGTCTCCAGCAGCGCGTTGCGTTTCTGTCTGCCTGTTTAACTAAGAGTGCTGTCAGGGAGCGACAGACACGGTGACCCTAACGAGCCACTGGCAGCAGCGTTAACGTTTCTTCTTCTCCAGTTCCTGCGTCGTCTCAGATTATTACAGAATAAAAGCCTCAGATGGAGGAGGGAGACGATGAAATTGTGTCACAGCTTGTGTCAGCTGTTTCTGAGTCCGGAGATTATTTCTCCTCCTGCAGCTGCTCTTCGGCTGTTATCAGCCGCTGCCATCAAATCAAACTGCTCAGGCTTTTTACTGAACAATAGAAGAAATTTCACAACCTGATGGCGAGGCAGATTAGGGCGCGTGCGTCATGTGCGACGAGCATTAGTTGCGTGACGATGGTGCAGCGGATGATGCTTACCCGTGTGGCTGCGCTTGTGCACCAGCAGCACGTTGATGCTGATGCAGGACAGGCCGCAGATGTCGCAGCTGAATTTGCCCGCCGCCTGCATGCGGGGAGCCGCAAAGTTTTCCTCTGCAGCGTCCTCGCCAGCCTCCGCCGCGGGGGCGTCCTGCAGCGCCGCGCCATCGTATCGCGAGTAATCGACCAGCGACAGGTCCTGCGGCTCGTTCAGGACATCTTCATCCTTCGGCTCGTCGTCCTCCGTCCTCTCCTCCTCGAAGGACTCCTCCATCCTGTCCTCGCTGCCCGCCTCTGCCTCCTCCTTGGGCGCGATCGCCGCTTCTTTGTCCACCTTCAGATACGGCTCGTTTTCATCCGTCTCCTCCGCCTCCATCTTGATCACACCTGAGGGGGAAATAAAAGCCTTCAGACTCGTGGACGAAGAGACTCGACTCGACTCGGTTGTGAAACTTCCACTTTTATATTTCTTGTGTGATATTAGCGAGCGCGTCTCCAGAGTGCGGGGAGCCAGAAGATGTTCGCTCGAGATAAGGGGAGCGTTTCCTCTGAACGCACAGAAAGTAGAACCAGGACAGGAGAAGAAAACATGACTCAGCAGCTCCCACAGAACTGTGCAAAACTCTTAAACCGCCCAGACAGCCAGAGATTGGCTTCTTTTTCTGAGCTCTGCCTCCGTCCTCCTACCTGAATATTTTCAGCAGAATGGCTTTTTTGGTTTGTTTTAATCTTTGACCCAAATCTGTGAATCAGTGCGGTGTCGACACAACAGAGTCAGTGTCACAGAAACACAATTTGCTCCCATTTCTTTAGCTGAATCTATGAAAAACACCAAAGATAACGACAGTTTTAACAGACAAAACACCAACTTCAGCTCCAGCAACGATTCCAAAGAGAAGTTAGCAGAAAACCTGAGATCCAGCAGAAAGCTGGAGGATTTTTACAGGTTTCTCGAGTCTTTTTTATATTTTTCTCTCAGTTTCTAAACGACACAGAGGATGTTAACGTGTTAAAAACAGTTTGTTTCAGGAGCTGACACTTTGTCTTTCGTCCTCCACTCGTCTACTTTTCAAGTTTTTAGGCAAACATTTCATCAGGTTTGAAACTGGACAGAAAACTGGAGAAAACCTTAAAGAAATCCAGTCGAACTTTAAGTCAAACTGTGTTACGGTTGGTATTTTTTATAAATATTATGTTTTCAGGCAGGTTGTTTGTTGGATTCGGGTTCAGGAGCCGGTTTACGTCTGACTGAGCCACAGGTTTAAACAAACAATAATATATTATTTTTTAAAACTGATCAGATTCAAGAACTGAACAGGAAACTGTTGACTCAACAGAGTTAATTAACTTTAACAAAAAACAGCTTTTCTGCCAGAAATCCTCCAATTCAAAGATGGAAAACGAGTTAAAAAAAGCAGCAAAAAGCTTCGAAGGTTCGGAGAACTTTCAGAGGAACTCAGGAGGACAGTGAGAAGTGGACTGTGGGATGATCATGTATTTCTGAGTCAGCTGAACCGGGCCGGGTCTGCAGGACCTCTCACCCAGCCTGTTACTGAGCGTTAACCACCCCCCGGCTGCTCAGTTCCATCCAGAAACCACACTGTGGTCTCGGCGGTGGCTGACGACGAGCTGAAGAGCAGCGCCTTGTATCGTGGAAAGCGCTCAGAGGTGCTATGGAAACTTTGCACACACCAGATCCGAGACGCCCGATATAGAGTCCAGGGTCTCAGAGACGACCGCAGGCCGTGCAGCTGACGCAGCGCAGGGCTTCAGGAGCTGCACCCGGCGGGGAAGATGGCTGCCAACCAGAAACGAAGAGGGCCGCCGCCTGAACACCGTGTTCTTTCTGAAGAAGTGGGCCACGCCCCACCTGCCACCTTTAACGCCACTCAGTCAAACCAGGAGCCTCAAAAACCAGAATCACCGATAAACAGTAACTTTAAAGAGGAATAAAATCATCTTTCCTGTTTGTCCCCAAGTCTGAAAACAAACGCTGGGCTGACCGGGCCTTTTGGGTCGCTGAACCCAGAACCTCAGGACTCTGTCACTGATCTGAGCCTTTTTAAAGCTTTTAATGCCTGTTGGGCACTCTGGTCTTCTTGGATGTTTGTGCACTGTTTGGTTGTGAAAAGCTCTATAAATAAATGTTAATTAATTAATCGATTAATTAATTGATTGACTGATAATAATCCTTCGATCATCAGCTGAGAGACCGAAGTCCAGATCTGAAGACAAATAAAGTCTTTAAAGTCGTTTGTTTTTCCTCCTGCTTGTTGTTCTGCAGGTAAACGTTCATTTTATATTAATCTAAATATTACTCATTTATTTTAGAATCATATTTCTTTAAATAAATATATATATTTATTTGGGCAAACCTGGATTTGAGAAAACCTTTTTCAGGCAGATGAATTTCTTATTGAAGACGACATTTACAAACCAGGTTGGTTCTTAAAATATATTTATTTTACTGCAGTTTAGATCAGTTTAGATTTACTCCAGATTCTGTTTAATCCAGATTCTGTTTAATTCAGATTCTGTTTAATTCAGATTCTGTTTAATTCAGATTCTGTTTAATTCAGATTGTGTTGGTTCTCAGTCATTCAGGTTAACAGAAATCTTCTGAACTTTTTGTCTCGTATTAAAAGCTGAACTTTAAACAGTTGGAATAACTTCAGATTAAAAAGGTGAATTTATATCAGGCTTTAAAAGTTAACTGCCGACAACAAACTGATCTCTGAGCTGCTCGAAGCGACGCTTCTGTGAAACATTTCATGTTTACCTGCCCGCCTTCAACGTGAGAGAGTAAACAACAACAACAACAATGAAAACGAGAAATTAAATTATTTGTTGCTTATTTTACAAAGTTTGGCTAAAAGTTTTGATTGATTTGAGTCCCGAGGAGCCGTCGAGCTGCAGACCGTCGTCTTCCTCTGAACTCAGCCGACGAGATTATTAAAAAGCGGACGGTCCACGGGACTGCAGCCGACGTCCCTGGACCTGGACGCAAGAGGACATGCGACCCCGGGTCGGTCAGGCAGCGCGGACGGTGAAACGATTCAAACGTCCGACTCAGGAGGCTCCTTCCTGAGACGAACCTGCAGCTTTCTGGCTGCGGGTCATTCAGATTACCGTGGAAACAAAGGTCTGAAAGAAGCAGAGGCTCTGAGGCGTCTGAACGGAAAGATGGCAGTTCTGCAGCGTGTGAAAACACTCTGTATGCGTGTGTGTTTGCACATACGTGCGTCCGTCGCACCGTCGCACTGCATTCCATTCACACCTGTCGACTTCTCCTCCTTCTCCTCGTCCTCCTCCTGCGCCTTCACCTCTGCAGCTTCATCGCAGGTTTCTGTGAAGAGCGGAGGAACGATTAACTGCTTCTGTTTTCAGGGACAGAAATTAAACGTGGAGCAACAACTGAGCAGAACTTTAATTTCTTCCTCCCTGACACCTGCGGCCTGAACCCCAGTCCACACCTCCTACGAGCCTCGAGTCGCGGCGCCGTAGGCAGGATGGCGGTTTCTGTTGGAGACAAAGAATCAGAAACTCACCCATCCCGTCTCCATCTGCGGCCGTGAACTCAGGATGCTTGTCTGCGCTCATGATGAGGAAACTTTCTGTGAAGGAGCAGAAATGTGGCGTTTGAACCAAGTCATGGCAGCCAGAACCACGAATGTGAAAATCTGCTGCAAACTTTCATCATCTCACGTCGTTTGACCTACTGGGACGAATATAACACGTCCCGACGCTAATTAAAGACCTGCAGAGCAAGTTGAAGAAATAGAAGCAACACTTGTCTCTGTTCCTGTTGGGTTGGACGGAGTAAAAAAGGTTTTATAAAAATAAAAGTGGGTGAAAGCCCACGGTTGATCACTCGACCCTGTCTCTACATTTAGCCTGATGAGAAAGAGATGATTTCTCTGCGCTCTTATTTCCTGCCGCCTTTGTACATCATGTAAACGAGCTTTCCACTCCAGCAGCCAGAGGCTCCCACCACATCGTGCACTCCCTTTAACACCGCTTTTCAGCCCAAGACCCTCAAACTCTGAAGGCTCCAGCTTCTTCTTAATAATGAGGAAAAGTTAAAAAGCACAAAGTTCCATTCTGAGAGCTGAGAGGTAAAACTTGTTGTTGGCTCAGAATAAGAAGCAGAAGCGCACGTTGAAGCGCACGTTGAAGTGCACGTTGAAGTGCTCTGGCTGAAGTCAGAACGATGGTCGGATCCTACCTGGTTTCTGCTCGGCACCCAGAGGAGGACTGCTCTGGATTTCCACGCTCCGCCGCTGGACTTCCTCTGAATATGGATCAGACGCAGCGTGACGACAGCGAGCGCTGGAGAGATCCCTTAAAGGAACAGGAACTCATTCTGAACAAGGTGGAGCAACAAAGAGCCGCAGACGCAGCAGGGCGGCCCAGAACACCCCGAGACCCAGACTGCTCACGATTTACGACCCTGGACGTGAAAACGCCACCGCTCAGCGTCTTTATGAGTGAAACTAAGAGCCGACTGGGGCTCTGAAGGCAGTTTAGGCGGTTCGAAGGCAGCCTGGCTGATTTCGGTTTAAGGAACCATAACTCCATCTTGTGGCCAAACCAGAGAACTGCTTTTCTCTCCAAAACCCAGAACCTCCCAGCCTGTAGCACAGCTCTCTGAGGACCAGGGTAGTCACTGTGTGGGTGTGCGTACACCTCTGTTGGCAGAAGAACCAGTCCTAACATGGTGGAACCATTTCTGGGTTCGTGGTTAGGGGTGGGGTCAAAGTGTGACCTGAGTTTAGATTTAATCTGAACTTAAATCAAACATTTGTAGCCAATCAGGTCACAGAAAACAGCCTGAGCCTCATCCATCCATCCATCCATCCATCCATCCGTTCATCCATCCATCCATCCATCCATCCATCCACCCATCCATCCATCCATCCATCCATCCATCCATCCATCCATCCATCCATCCATCCATCCACCCACCCATCCATCCATCCAT
>NC_051432.1:28263616-28265671 GCF_001649575.2 Kryptolebias marmoratus
CCATCCATCCTTCCATCCGTCCGTCCATCCATCCATCCACCCGTTCATCCATCCATCCGTCCACACAGCTAATCTGAATAAATCAACTGGGAAGGGTCAGAGTTCAGCTACGGAAATGGGTCAGGAAGTCAGTACACCGTTTGTGTATCAATACAAACGTGTGTGTGTGTGTGCGTGCAGGTGTGTAGAGGTGTGTGTAGGTGTGTGTGTGTGTGTTCCTTTGCTTGTTGTGTTTGTAACGTTCCTCATGCACCAGTGGACAGATTTTAATGAAAAGCTGAGAAAGTTATCAATGTTCAACGGATGAACTTTTGGAGTCAACCCAATTAAAGATGGCCGCCACAGCTAATCAACCTTACCAAACAGAGGAATGACTACAATCCATTTTATTTCACATCGCTACAATCCCAACGTTGTGTAAAACAAAAACAGAATCATTTAAAGTCAGATTTGAGTGAAAACAGGAAATAACCAGATTTTTTTCCATAAAAGGTTCTTCTTCATTTAAACATCTGATATGTTCACCATGTTCCACGACGCATGTAAACAGATGTGCCGTCCACGTCTCATTACATCAACCTGTGGCTCTGACCGTAAATACCATGGAAAGGAACGGTTCGAACTTCAGCCGTTCAGTGTGGTTTTTATTCTGAACCTTCAGGGTGAAAGCTGGACGGGTCTGAAGGGTTAACTGAACACTAACTAACCTCTTTGTTTTCTGATAAACATCAGGAGTTATTTAAGTTCTTTTATTTCCTCCTTCAGGCAGGTTTGGAAGCTTTCAGTGGGGAAAAGGGCAGAAACGGCTTTTCCTTGTAAAGGTGTCAGATCGCCGCTCAACGCGCCGCAGAGCCCACCTGAGCGCTGCACGGCGTCGGGACGGTTCGGCCGTGGCAACCAGCCCCCCCCCACAAAACAACAAACCAGCACAAAGGCATTACATGCACGCTGATAAACCGAGGCTGCTGGATGCACAGAGACACACCGAGACCCGGTCTGAGGAGCGGAGGTTGTTTTCCTGCTGGCCCCGGGCGGAGGAGGACCCGGCTGACGGATCTGTGGGTCTGAGGCTCTGAGTGCGAGGAAGCCTTTGGAGAGACAGAGGGAGACAGAGGAGAGCTTCAGCCTGGCTTCTCTCGGCTGCGCCTGCACAGAGAGGCGTGTCCAGGATCCGTATAAAGTCCAAGCAGAGCAGCTCGTGTTCTCAGAAGACAGAAACCTGCAGCTCGCACTCGGACCCCTGCCGTCGGACACTTGTTGACCGCAGGCAGGAAAGGCTCACCTGAACAAAATGCTGCAGATCCTTCCTGTTTCCTCCAACTAGTTCCCCTCCCAGCAGCGTCTGTGCTGAGACCGAGTCAGAGGAACAAAAAGGCAGTTCGGCCGAGGAAGACATCAGAGACTCTCCTGGACAAAGCTCTTTGTCTACAATCTGCTGCACGCGAGGAAAGTGCTGTAAGAGCCGCAGCGCTCTGAGAGGAGGAGGAATCACCGCCGAGGGGAAGAGCTCAGGTGCCGGGGCGGTCATGGTGCGAGGACGCGGCGTGCCTCCATCCTCCTGGGGCCTGTGGGTCTTTGGCGCCCTGTCCCTGGCGGCGCTGGGCTTGTCAGACCAGGCCATCCGCTGCCCGGTGTGCTCCGAGGAGAGGTTGGCCAGCTGCCGTCTGCCCGAGGGCTGCGAGGAGACGGTGCGCGAGCCGGGATGCGGCTGCTGCCCCACCTGCGCCCTGCCCAAGGGGGCCCACTGCGGCGTGTACTCGCCCCGCTGTGGAACCGGCCTCCGCTGCTGCCCGCCGCGCGGCGTGGAGCGGCCGCTGCACTCCCTGATGCACGGTCAGGGCGTCTGCACGGACGAGCGGGAGGCGGAGGACAACTCAGGTAAGAGACACGTCTGACGAGGCGGCGCTGATGTTCTGTTTGTTGTTCTACGCACCGCCAACTCTCACTATTGGCTCGTCTGCTTGACCGCCGCCAACCAATCAGAACAGAGTAGAGTCAGCGCCGAGGACCTCTCATTCAAACTGACGTCCTTCAGGTGTGTAGGACAGCCGGGGG
>NC_051432.1:28265686-28268842 GCF_001649575.2 Kryptolebias marmoratus
ACTTTATGCTCGTTAAAACAAGCCGTCGTTGGTTGGTCGTCTATTTTGTCCAGCAGATACTCAGTCGGTCACGGCTCGTCTCCTTCAGAAACCAACGTTTGCAACAAGCTACGTGAGTTAGCACGTTAGCAGGTGAAACATCCGTTCTGTTTCCTGACAGGACGGTTTTTAGACAAACTGTTCTGCATCTCGCAGGAACATTTAAAACGTCCCGCTGCTTCGCCGTTCTCCTCTTCCTTCTGTCAGCTGCCGTCTCGGGTCTCTGCTCCCGTCCTCACCTGAGCCGGGTCTCAGAGACACGGTCCTGCCGCCGTGCAGCGGCGTGTGCAGCGGCGTGTGCAGCGGCGTGTGCAGCGGCGTGTGCAGCGGCGCGTGCAGCGGCTACACGGCTGTAATGGAAGGAGGTCATAAAAGCGACTGTAATGGACCGAGGCCAGTCTGCGGCTATTAGCGCTCTGCAATCACTTGCTGTTCTTTCATGGAGATCCCTCTTCCTCCTCCTCCTCCTCCTGCTGCAGATTTCTCACACGTCTTCTTCTGCTGATGTCTTTATCGTGCTCCTCTTGGCTTCCTTACCCCCCCCGCCTCCCTTTAAAGTAATCCTCCTGCTCAGAACAAAGTCTGTTTCCGCTGTCAAAGTGCAAGAGCTAAATCTGGACGTCTTATCAGCAGGGTGGGAATCTTCAGGCACCTCAGAGGGCTGCGCTGCTTCCATATCAGACTTCAAACAGAACCTCCCAGACCTGAAAGAAGTGCTGAGAAGGGCGACGTTAGAGCCGTCCTCGTCTTCGGTCGCTTCAGCTGCGTTAGCGTCTTTAACAGGATTATCCGCTTTTATCGTGGCTCCAAACCGTAAAAGTTTCTCTCTGAGTCTAAAAACTGTGAGAAAACTGGTGAATTTTCGGTTTCAGTCTGTGTTTCCACCTCAGGTTTATAAAAATCACGGCCTGTTTTTGAGTTAACCGCATTCTTGGCTGCTCACATTATTTGTCGCCAAACGTCACAAATATCCTCAGAGTTTAAAACTGCCCTCTGAAGAGTGAACTGTTGGTCACGTCAGGCAGTAAGAGCAGCTCCCCCGGCGTTCTGCAGCTACGTTCTGAGAGGAAGAGCCTCTATTTAAAAGGCCAGGTTCCAGAAAACATGAAACTTTGAGGACAGATTGAACCGTTTTGGTCTGAAAGGTTCTGAAGAAAAGCCACCCAACGTTCTTCATCCTGAAAATCTGGTCCTGTGAGACGCGTCTCGTTATCTGGGCCAGCTGCTGTCACGTCGTCTGACCTACATTCATCAGGAACGCTCAGGGGGTTTCGGTCTTTGGGCCCAGGACGTCAGAACCAGAGTCCAAACAGAGCCTGGAAAAAACGCCTGGAAACGCCTGGAAATGAAGGCTGTGGCCTCTGAGCGAGTTTAGGGGCTTTCTGATGACTGTCCTGCCTGATTTAGATTCAGATAAAATGTTTGTGTTTTTATTCTTGTAACTCTTGTTTATTAAAGGTTAATATTAAACAGGAACCAGATTTAAAGTCGTTCACATCGAGACGAAGAAAAAGAATCCTGCATCCCTCATCCTCACAGTCAGCTGCCCTAAATTTCTTTTTCCTGATGAAATCGACTGTTTGCTTCCCAAAAGGGAGTGGCGCCGATTTCCTCGCTGAGCCCAGACGGTTCCTGCCGACGGGCTCTCAGAACCATAAAGAACTGGATCGGACTCAGTCGATACGAAACTCCCAGGACGCGCATCTCCGCCGCAGCATCTGTTCCCCTGAACCCGCTGCACCCCACCTCCTCTGAGTCCTAACGAGCCTCGCAGCGTGGCGCCCACCGGCTCTCCGCTGACGATGAGCTCATCGGCAGCCGAGCTGAAATTAGAGCCTGCTGCTCTCGGCGCGCTGGGCCAGCGGAGGCTAGCGTGACTGCGAGGAGAAGCGGGCTCCGTTTGTCTTGGCTCCGGGCGTTTGATGCCGCGCCGAATCTGGACTGCAGCGAGCCGACGGGAGTCCCTTCGTTCTGGGAATGAAACCTTTGGGAAAGTTCATGAGTTCTGGGTGTTTTGGTGGGCGTTGTGTAACCTGATCACCGGGTTCTGTTTGCTTCCACGCTCCCCTCGCTGTCATAACAAACAGACGAGTTCGGCCCAAAAAACCTCCCCGTAAATCACATCTCAGCCCAAAACAAAAGAAAGAGGGGGAGAAGAGAGAAGCAAGTCCAGTCAGGAGCAGCAGAGTTCCTTTGTGGCGCATTCGCCACACCTCTGCATTATTCAACACGGGGGTGCATCTCCTGAAAACGTGCCCCACTCCTAGCAACAGCCAACATGAAAGATAAAAATAGAAGAGGGTTTTTAAAAACCAGGGAGCGAGACAGAGCGAGGCACATCCTCAGCTTCAGCCCACTTCCTGTCACTCTGAGAACTGCTGAATCAGAGGAATGCCTGTCGCCCGCCGCCTCCAGCTACAGATCGTCCGCTGAGCTGCGTTCAGGATGACTCTCAGCTACTACCACACCCGATGTTAGCACCAGCTACAGCCAGTTTTAAGTTGGCTAAGCTCAATTAGCTGTGGCGGCCATCTTGAAATGGATCGATTCGAACAGTTAAATCAATTGCAGTCGTACACTGAAGGCTTCACGCACTCGGAGTCCATCCAATCAGAGGTTTGAGGTTCAACTTTCAGTCGTTTTATTTTCTTCTTTCTGAAAGTGGGTTTCCACGGCAACCGCAACCAGGATCCCGACTCATGACGAAGCCTCAGATGGCTTCAATATTCCCCTCCGAGAAACTCTCAGAGTTCTAATCCAGAATAAATCAGGCTGCGTGTTCTGGCCTCTCTTCCTGCATTCCTGTCAGGCGGACCCCGGTGGACCCTGGCGTCGGGTGGACCCCGGTGGACCCTGGCGTCAGGCGGACCCCGGTGGACCCTGGCGTCGGGTGGACCCCGGTGGACCCCGGCATCAGGTGGACCCCGGTGGACCCTGGCGTCGGGTGGACCCCAGTGGACCCCAGTGAACCCTGGCGTCAGGCGGACCCCGGTGGACCCTGGCATCAGGCGGACCCCGGTGGACCCCGGCGTAGGGTGGTCCCCGGTGGACCCCGGCGTCGGGCGGACCCCGGTGGACCCTGCCGTCGGGCGGACCCCGGTGGACCCTGGCGTCGGG
>NC_051432.1:28269095-28278935 GCF_001649575.2 Kryptolebias marmoratus
CCCCGGTGGACCCTGGCGTCGGGCGGACCCCGGTGGACCCTGGCGTCAGGCGGACCCCGGTGGACCCTGGCGTCGGGTGGACCCCGGTGGACCCTGGCGTCAGGCGGACCCCGGTGGACCCTGGCGTCGGGCGGACCCCGGTGGACCCTGGCGTCAGGCGGACCCCGGTGGACCCCGGCATCGGGTGGACCCCGGCGGCAGGCGGTATCGGTGAACACAGATATATTTTACTAACTGGTTCTGAGACGCCTTCAGGCCCGTGGAGCCGTCAGCTGGACTCGGTCTCACTCACAGAACCGGGCCCGGGTCAAACCCGCTGTTTCTGACACGATCAGCTCCTTCAGGACATTAAAGCTATGAGTTTCAGTTTTTGGACTAGTGGAAATATTCAACTTATTTCAGAGACTTTGTGTTTGAAATCTTCAGCTTCTGTCCTCCATTCGTCTCACCGTCTTCTCTCACTTCCTGTGTCTCGTGTCCTTCTGGTGTTTTTACCTCCATGAAGGATGGTTTCATGTTTTCAGCTGTTTGTTAGAAAGATTACCTAAAAACTGATCAAGGACTTGTTGGGTTTGTCACAGAAACAGTTAAATATTAGTGATCCGGATCAGATTCTTTTTACTGATGCTGAGGTTCGAGTTCAAAGCGTTTCTAGTTTCCTGTCCGTCGTTCTGCTCTTCGTCTCTTCATCTTTAAATATTTAAACATTAACATAGAAAGTTCAGCTAATAATCATTTCACTTTCACCGTTTCGAAAAAAGAAAATTTCTAGTTACTTTTTTTCATGTCTTCACCTTAAAAGCAGAAATTAAAACAAACTAAAAACCTTGCAGAGATAAAATCCCTCCTGGTAACTAAAAACGTGTTTTATTCTTTTAGAAAGAGGCGTAAGCCGTGTCGACAGAACCTCCGGCTGCTGACGGAGAACGAGAACCTGAATCAGCTGAACGCTAACCTACAAACCAGGTTTTAACTCCTCCACACAGTCTGGAAGCTTTAAACCGTTAAGACCTGGTTTCTGTTGATTTATTTTGTCGCTATTTACGATAAAAATACATTTAAATGGATTAAATTCAAATATAATTCACTCCATTACAATCAGATTGAAATTAAAATACAGTTAAACGAAGTCCGTCTGATTTTACAGCCAATCCAGTTATAAATAAACTCAATAATTTCAGGAAATGATGATAAAACTCTGATTATTCAGAAGGTTTCCGTCTGAAGAAGCAGGTTTTAATCCATCGTCCTCAGAGCTGAAACGATGAGGACTACAAACGCCTCTAAGTATTTTAACAGGTTAAACATGTTTTAAATCAGCGAAGAAGTTTTCTGCCCAGTTGTCGTGCTGTAACGCCCTCAGGCTGGATAAATCTGGGTTTCCTCAGCTCTCCTTCAGCCGATGTTCCTGACTGCTGCGTATTTGCTGTTTTTAGGCCGAGCGGCACATTTATACAGCTGCAGGAGTTAAAGAGATTATCTCACTTTTGTCCTCCGTGGGACGGGGACCACCTTCTGGACATGAAGCTGAGAGACACACAAACAGTCCAACTCTGTCCGGGTCAGGACACACGATTGTTTTCAGGCCCGTGAACCGTCCGAGTCCGTTTCCTCTTGATGGAACAGAATGGATCGGGAACATCTCAGGATAAAAAAAAAAAAAGACTCAAATATTCATCCTTTCCCTCAGTTTGTAAGAATGAATCTTCATTATATCTACATCATTGATATGAAAAACTCTGTATGTAGTTATAATATATAATATATATAATGTCAAAAAGTGACGTCAAACTTTTGTTATTAATGAAAAACATATTCCACAAAAACTTAAAAATATACCGTTGCAACGTGAAAATCATTAAAATAATAAACTTTTAGTAATAAAACGGGCCGCGGTTCTATTTGTTTCTGTTGCAGCAGAGGTTTCCAATCAATAAACATATCGATTATCCGCTTTTATCGACCTGACGGGACTCACCAGCCTTCAGCGGCCCGCGGCGCAGCTGTCCCCGGGTCGGAGCGCAGCTGTCCCCGGGTCGGAGCGCAGCTGTCCACGGGTCGGAGCGCAGCTGTCCCCGGGTCGGAGCGCAGCTGTCCCCGGGTCGGAGCGCAGCTGTCCCCGGGTCGGAGCGCAGCTATCTACGGGTCGGAGGGCCGCCTCCCCGGCAGGAAGCGCGGCTCCATCCGAGGCGACAGACCTGCGGGGCGGTGTCCTGTTATCCATGTCACCAGGTGAAAGATACCCTTATAGCTAATTAAACAAGAGGTTTGTTGCTGTTTTAAAACAACACTAAAATAATTAAAACTGCTAACTGACACTTTACATAAAACGGTTTAAATTAGCATACTGCTACCAACCGACTAGCTTCCAATTAGCAACCTGCTAGCAACCGATTAGCCTCCAATTAGCAATCTGTTAACATCTGATTAGCCTCCGATTAGCAACCTGTTAACATCTGATTAGCCTCCGATTAGCAATCTGCTAGCAACCGATTAGCCTCCGATTAGCAATACGTTAACATCCGATTAGCTCCGTAAGGGCACAATTTCAGCCCTTAAACCTAAAATAAACAACTATTAGATATCTCTCACACTTGTTAAGAACAAGTTTTCCAACTTTTCCCCAACAACCACCTGAATCTGAGTCGCCTAACCCCCGGAGACGGAACAGGGTCCGGTTCGTGCAGTTACGTTCCCACAATGCATTGCGCCAAGAAGCGGATATCTTCAGTTAGTTTCATTCAGAGTACTTTATTTATTCAAGTTTCGCTACAAATATGTTGAATGTAGTGAACATTTTTCATTAATTTGGTCAAATTTAATCATTTAAGTGTTTTCAGTTTTAGGTAGACATATTTAGGTTAACAGTAGTTTTGTTCTTGAGGCTAAAGTAGTGAAATTCTCACTACAACCCAAATAATTCAGGTTCTGTTTTCATCCAGACAAATAATGAAATTCCTTTCTGAAACCAAGACTCTCAGAGGAAGAAGCGGACAACGCTTTGATCCAAGCGTCTTTCACAGGATGAAGGACAATGTTTGTCTTGTTGACGATCCATCTGGAAGAGGTTCTGCTCTGCCCTTTAAAGCGTATTTTTGTATCCGATCCGCACCTTTGTGGGTGTTATATCTGGCTTGTTAAAAGCGTCAGGCCTCAGGCTGAAGTCTTACACAATTTTCAAAGTCAACAAACTTATTTCCTTCCAGGAAAATGGCCGAGCCGCTACAACGGGCTGATGGGAATTTGGAGCCCAGCTTAGGTTTGGGCTTTAATCAGCCAGGCCTTCGTCGAAATTCAAACTCAAAGTCCTCGCCTCGCATTTGCTCCGTTTGGATTCACACAAACGAACATGTTGTTCTGTTTAGGCGCAAGTTAAATTGGAAGCAGAGGAGGCGCAGCAGCAGCGGTTGGTGTCTTGTTTTCATGATCGAATGTTGGTTTAGAGTTCTTTAAGTCTTTCCGTTGACAAATGGCTCTGCAGCGAGGTGGGGACAGCTCTCACAGGCTCTGTTGATAGTCTGGAGCAGTGTTTGTACAACTGAATGAGACATCAGCTGATGATTAACTGATTTGGGGAAATATTTTCCCTGGAAGCTGAAAGTCTGACACTGATACTCTGGCAGAATCCAGTGTTGACTGAAAAGAAAAGCCTTTTGGTGCCGAGCCTGCGTGACTTTTGAACTCGCTGCCAGAATTTCTTGAAAGTCTCTGTTGGTGGAGAATAAGCTGTTCTGTCTGGTATAATCAGTGTTTTTATTTCTCTTTGCAGAATTCCCTCTAAGTTCTGTTGATCCGAACGAGGCGATTAAACAGGACTGATCCTGAACGTTGAAACTGCTGCAGTGATTTATAATATTTCACTTTAAATCTCTGTCACAATGACTTTATATTGACTTTTTAAGGATCAATGTGTTGGCTGGAATCACTGAGCTGTCTGCCTAGCACGCTAACTTTCTGCCTAACATCCATCATCTTCTTTTTGTTAAACTACAGATACATACAAGAGAAGTTAAAAGTAAAACAGTTAAGATTTTTATTTTTTAAACCCACTAACTACATCCAGAGATGATGTTTCTGTTTGAAGAAACTGGACTAAAACGAGGAGCTGAACGCTGAAGTTGGGAGTCGTTTTCAGTGACTTTTTAAAGGTTTTTGCGTCACAAAATAAAAAAAATCTACACAGACCAGATGAACTGCAGGTTATCCTTCAGGTCTGAGGATTCTTTGAATAAAACCTCAGATTGTGTTTTATTATTTATTTACCAAAAACTAAACCCAAACAAATTATCATCAGCAGGAGGTTCTGCTGCTCTGGAGCAGATTATTCACAAACATTTAAGACAGCTGCTGATTCACCCTGAAGGTCAGACCGTGCAATGAGCTCCATCTCAGACTCTACAGCCCTCAGTCAGCAGGTCAAAGGTCAAAGGTTAAAGCCTCCTCTCTAAAAACAACATGGCAGCTCGACTTGAAGGAACCAGAAGACTTCTGGAGCAGAACCAGACCAGAGGACAGATGTTTACCCAGAATGCACTGCAGCTGCCAGCACGGCGGTGGAGGGCTGATGGTTTGGGCTGATTCTGGAGTCAGATGTGAGGCCATCTGTCCAACAAACAGAACGGTCCAGAACCAGAACCAGAACCTCAGCCCGACGCTGCAACATAACTGAACACAGATCAGATATTTATAACAAATCTGCAGTCAGAGCAACACTTGTGTTTTGTTCACGTTAAACTAAAAATAGGTTTTCCACGTGACCTGAAACTGGCATGTGACGACCTTTGTTTCCATGGATCCTGCTAACTCAGCTTAGTGAAATGTTTTCGTTTTACTAGTTCTGAGTTAATAAGTTACTGAGTTAACGAGTGAATGTGACACCCAGGAGTGTTGCTGCTCAGGAAACATGACGTTGGACAAAAATCCACCAAAGGGTGGAGGTCCAAATCAAGTGAAACCACAGAGAGAAGTGTCCACTTCCTCCATGGAGAACAGCAGGGGCAGCAAACAGGACGGGCCACCCCTGACCCAGTTCGAAACCAGCGAGGCTCGCCCTGCGAAGGAGCGTGGAGTCGGGCCAGCGAGCTGGCAGAGGAGACGGGACGAGACAAAGGAAGCAGCTGAGGCTGTCGGCTGTCATGGAAAAATAGTGCTGATGGTTGAACTTAACGCCAAGAGAACTAAAAATACAAACAGCTGAGAGAAGCTTCCCCTCCGGGACGATCGGAGGGAAACCTTCAGATCCCGACTTCAAGTAAAGAAAGACGGGATCTGGACGTGAGTTTGGGCTCAACCTGAGGAGGAGAAGAGGCCGCTGTCATTTCCTGGGTGCCCCGCCTCAACCGGTGCCCGCTGGTGGCGGCGTAACGATCCTCTAACGGCCTCCATCTGGAGGAAGATGAAGAGCGAGGAGGAGGAGGAGGAGGAGGAGGAGGGGGGCATTTCCTCAGGAAGCAGCTGGGTGCCTTCAGGCCTGCAGAGCTGCAGAATTATCGGGACGCAAAGGTGAGCGTGGTGCTGACCAGAGCGGAGTCATTTTAAAGAGCTGCTGGTGTTCCTGAAGAGAACCAGACCCAGAACCAGACCCAGGACCCCCCTCAGATCAGGACCAGGGCCTCATCTTCAGCTGTGTTTCAGGATGAAGAGGATCAGCAGAGCAGGCGGTCAGAGTTCAGCCTGATGTAAAAACTGCAGAAGAAGAGGAAAAGCTGCTGCCGGCGGCTCATTACCTGTGTCTGTCAGTGCTCTTAAGAAGACAGGCAGACAGAACTGTGCTGTGACTCTTTACATCAAATTACAGCTACATTACAACCGAACGTGTTTAAAACAAATAATTCTTGAACGTCCTCCGCGAGGCAAGAACATCTCTGAGGTGCAGTTTTAGTTTTAATTTACATGACCTCCTTCTAACCTGCAGGGTCCAGTTTTAATACGTTGATGGTGTTTGTTTATTTGAGGAAATCTTTAGCTCAGATCCAGTCAGTGAGAGTTTGGGTGTGTGACCTCTGACCTCTGACCTCTGGGGTCCTTTGGGAGAAAACCGTCCCACCCTGGGTGAAAGGAGACAAAAATACGGACGTTTTAAAGTTTAACCAGTTTGGGAAGAAGTTTCATCATCAGAAATTCCAGAAACTCAAAGTGTGATTATTTTATAAAGATAATAAAACTTCAGTTCAGCTCATTATTCCTGACGGAGGAGCGAGAACTTATGACAATATGACACGTTTACTGCAGGAAATGTGAATACTTTAGCTGCTGTTTTACTCATTTTAGCTCTTAGCTGCTGTTTTAGCTTTAACATATTTCAGCAGACAGCAGTTTTGCAGGAAAAGCTCGTTTTTTAAACGTATTTCTTGTTGTTTTCGTGCAGCGATGGACAGACCGGAGATCAGCCCTGAACACCCGAACAACAGCAACATCCGCTGCAGCCCGCTGGACAAGCGCTGCATCCAGAGGACGCTGGCCCGACACCCCCTGAAATCCATCAACCTGAGGAGCAACGGCGCCAGGGATGAGACCAAGCTGGTGCTGGTGAGAAAAATCACCTTCAAATATCCGAGGAGGTTCAGAAAAACACGAGGAACCCGAGCCGCAGCCCTGCAGGTGGTTCCCATTAACATTTTATGGTTCCAAAGTCGTGAGCGAAACTCTCAGGTTATAAATTCTTTAAATTAGTTATTTACAGACCATAATACTTAATAACAGTCTTGGGAAATAAAGTTTGAATCCACACTGACATCAGCAATCTGCAATTAAACATTCTGGCAGGAAAAAAGGCAGAAGGATCCGAACACGCTGATTAATCAGCGCCAGGCGCGTTTCTATCCATCCGGCCTCCTGTCACCACGTTTACGCCCCGACACAAATCATTTCAACCCGCCGCTCTCACGCAACCGTCAACCCGCCGTTCTCACGCAATCAGGTGGTTCGTAGAAACGAGGAGGAAATTCATTCAGACAGATGATGTCAGTTTGAAGGAACATCAAACACGAGTTGGGCTGAAGGTTGATGTCAGAGGGAATAATTATCACCCGCCGCTGAAAAGGGAAGGAAGCAATAATGTGGTGATGTGTCTGAGTGTGTTTCTGTTAGCAAAATATCTCAGGAACCACAGCTGATTTAAGGCTCCATCATCCTCCAGAAGAAGTCAGGAAGTCGGTTTGAGGTCATGTTCTTGTTTTCTCACCTTTAATTGTCCATGAGACACTCACAGGGGTACTGGGAAGCTCCTCCATCCTCCAAAAAGCTCCTCCCTCTACCAATAAGCTCCTCCCTCCTCCAGGAAGCTCCTCCAAGAAGCTCCTCCCTCTTCTTGGAAGCTCCTCCCTCCTCCTAGAAGCCCCTTCCTCCTCAAAGAAGCTCCTTCCCCTCCAATAAGCTTCTCCCTCCTCCAGGAAGCTCCTCCCTCCTCTGGAAAGCTTCTCCCTCCTCCTGCGGCTTTAAAACAGGTTTCTTCCCGCCGGCTTCTCCTCGTACTTAAGTTGGCTTCCCTCGCCGCCATCAGACATGTTTATTAAACTGAGACGGAGCTCGCCATTTGACGGTGCAGAATAATGAGCGAAGGAAGGGAGCGTGTCCCGGCGCCACCCGGCCGAGGCGCACTTCCTGAAGAGCTGCCTGTGTCTCTGCGGTCTTTTTAGGTTCAGAGGTTTCTAAGTTTTGCTGGAACAGCTTCTTCCAGCAGAGCAGAAGAAGCAAAATGGCTCCATTAAAGCTCATAACCACTCCCACAACAACTCCTGACCAATCACGCGACACTTGGAGCAAACCCCTGTGAGAAACAGTTCAGCCTCGTGTCGAGAAGCGGCGAGAACAAAACAAAATAATTTTCATCTCGTGACCGACTTCCTGACTTCTGATGGAGTCTGAGAACAGCTGATTAACTTTTGGAGTCAAATTCAAGATGGCGGCCACAGCTAACTTGGTGTGGTAGTAGCTGAGAGTCATTTTTGTCACGTACTCTGAGCTGAGCGACGGCGGGTGATATGCATTCCTCGACCTTTAACCTGTGTTCAGTTTGATTGACAGGTCATTTATTTCCTTCCGTTTGCTGAAAATGTCCGATCTGGTTCCTCCTGAAGGCGCCGTGCCGTGCTGAGCTGCAGAGAGCGCTGGACAGGCTGGGATCGAACTCCCGCACCCACGACGACCTCTTCACCATCCCCATCCCCAACTGTGACAAGAACGGAGACTTCCACCCGAAGCAGGTTCGTGACTCCGAGCCGGAACCGGACCGGACCGCCGGTGATCCGGGGATCCTTTCCGTCAGCAACCCAAACTAAAACAAATCCGTTTCTCTGTGAAAATGTAGCTCGAACGCTGCGTCCTGAGGGACAGAGCTGAAACTAAAACACCAGCTAAAAGTGGCTAAAAATAGTGTTAGCTTTTAACTCAAAGGAGCCGAATCAGCTTGAACAACATTAGCTTCAGTCGTTAGCATGAAAACATCTTTAAAGTTTCCCGCCGCTAGCACAGGAAGCTGCTCTATTCTGTTATTCTGTCAGCGTTCAGGTTTTTCTTCAGTCTTTGGCATCTAACCTCTGCTCAGTTTAAGCTGTTTTAGCTGTTTTAGCTGTTCTTATATTAAAACCTTCGGCTCGTTCAGGAAATGGCAACTGAGACACACGGAGGTCTTCCTCCTGAAACCTGCTTCAGCTGTTTCCTTCTGCTGCTGTTAGCTTTTAGCTGGCCTTTTGCTGCTTTCGGCTGCAGCCTGTAGCGCTCCAGCACCCAGCGTTCTCGTCTCGGCGGTTCTGTTTGGTATTGAGCAAACGTCCAGATAAGGCCGAGGGAATCGGAGGACGTGAAGAAGAAGAAAGCCCCGGAGATAAGGCGCAGTCAAACGTCTGGCTTCTTATCGCTGCGACGTGGTTAAAGGTTCTGGGTCCGCTCGCGATAAAAAGCTCGGGTCACCGGGGACGAACCGGACCCCTCGCAGGCCGAGGTCCGTTTATAAGAACCAAACTGGGAGGAAGAAACCAGGTCAGCCGGGCTTTAAACCCGTCTGACGGGATTTAATTTAATTAAATATAAAACCCTTCACAGCTGAAGTGATTCATTGTTTGAAGAAACAGAGATTTAAAAGTGTGTTTTTATTTCTATTTATTCTGTTTCTGTTCTTGTTTGTCGGTTTGATCCTCACTCCTCATACGGAGCTGTGCAAAAGTCTAAATCCAGTCTCTAATGATCCAGAGCGTCTCTTCGGACCTCGGCTGCTTTTTCCTTCAGTTTCCGTCCTTCAAACGGGACATTTCCAGAGGAACGTGATTTTTTTTTGTTTGTTTTAACCACTCAGCTCTGAACTATGAATCATTCGGACGTAAAAAAAACTCAGTTGTGTCGACACAAAACAAACTGATTTTATGTTTGGTATTCAGGCCGTTCGTCACAAAAAAAGACAATTTGTTCCAGTTTCTTTTAGCAGAATTTAAAAAATGTCAATCCAGAACAACCTGAGGTTATTTCAGCTGTTTTTTAATCTTTACTGTTGACTTTTCTGCAGCGAGAACCAAAACCACCGACAATCGACGGTTCCTCGATCGTTTTAAAGTTAAACCATCGTTGAGACAAACAAACAGTTTTAATCCTAACTTTCATCTGAAATAACTCGGGTGGCAGGAAGAGTTTCTCTGGAGGGTCCCATTGGTTTACATGGAGGGGCGGGGCTTATAATTGGTTTTTGGCACCAACCACAAGGGGGCGCTCGTCCTTTTGGCTCCTGTCTGTAGTTATAAATCAGTCCCTCCAGGATTTGGAGGGCATTTTTTGTGATTGTTGCGGCTAAAATGCCTGATTTCACGGGGCACTTTCCTAAAAGTTGCGATTTTTTTTTTTTTTTTTTTT
>NC_051432.1:28279035-28288034 GCF_001649575.2 Kryptolebias marmoratus
AGACACAAAGTGTTTGTCGATGCGTTTATGTTCCATGATTACACTGCAGGACGTGCAAAACAGCTGCAGCTGGGGAGGAAACTGGTTTGCTGAAATTTTTGTGGGCAAATGTGAAGCATTAGCGCACATTTTGGCTTCGGTCGCTGCTCCTGCACGCTCCCGGCATTCTGATGTTAACAGGAAGTGACGTCACGTGTCTTCTTCCTGAGTTATTTGGGCTTATTTTGTATTCCACGCTACACAAACCCACAAAGAAAAGACTAGACCGCAGAAACGGTGGCGAATCACTTCAGAAACAATAAATATTGGGTTAAAGTTGTGCGAAAGTTGGGATTTCGCAGGGTTTGCTTGATTTTGCGTTAATAGTTGCGATTGCAACATAGAGAAATCCTGGAGGGTCTGATAAAACCCATCGATGCCCTAAGTCGCCCTCTCAGATTGTTCCCGACGTTTCAGAGGAACAAAGCGGACCCGACGGGTCAGAGACGGTCAGAGTTTCAGGTTTCTGTCTTTAATCGGTCAAATAAAGATGCCTCCTGCTGATGTGCTCGGCTGTTAATGAGGCGTTCAGGGACTTCAGAGGCCTAAACTAACCCCAGAACTTCCTGTCTCTTTGTGCCGCAGTGCCATCCTGCTCGGGACGGCCACCGGGGAAAGTGCTGGTGCGTGGACCCGAAGACGGGCATGCGGCTGCCGGGTCCACTGGAGCTGCGAGGCGACCTGGACTGCCACCAGTTAATGACGGCCACCCTGCGGGACTGAGGACGGCCCGGCTCGGGTCGCAGGACCAGCCCAATTCTCCTGGTGCTCGTTTGTAGAACTACGTGACTGAAGGACTTCCTCCTTCCGGACCTGAAGCTCGTGCAACAAAAACAAGGAAAAACGAATCGAGTTTAGATCTCTAACTGCTTTAGTTTCTGTTTGTGAGTCGAGTCTTTTGAGCACTTGTTGTTTTGTTTCTATTATATGAACTTCAGACAGACTGTCTTTAAACGTGCGCTTTAACGTCAAAAAACAATCACATTTTCTCAAATCACGGTCGAGGAATAAGTGAGGGTCTTCTGTAAAATACTCCGAAAACAGTCGTTCACTCCACAGTTTTATCTGAAATGTAATATTTTTTTATTTCTTTCTGGAGCACTACGGTAGATGAAATCACAGAATTAGGACAATCCAGAAAACGTCTCGCTCAGAGAAACTTTAAAACTTTGAGTTCTTCTTCTTCGGTTTCCGTTCATGTCTGCTAAATAGATTAAAGCAAACCATAAAATGTGTTTGCTCGTGGAGCTCAGCATCGACTCCGGAGTAGCAATAAAAGAAAGGATGAGACCGACTGACCCCCCCCCCCCTCACCCGTCAAGAAAAGAAGGATTACAAAGCATTGCAACATGTTAAGCCAAAGCTTTTCACACAAAGAACACCAAAGTGAAAAGTGGGATTAGGTGTGAAAATCTCAGAAAGCCCAGAGCAGATCATCACCCCCGTCTTTTTTTACTAACGAGCATCTGTAGCGGCGTGTCGGAGCTGAAAACTGCTGATAGAATAATCTTCTCTCTCCAGCTGGTGCTGAGGCTCCATGTTTGCATGAAAACGCGGCGGCGTGGAGGATTTCTCCACGCCGCGCTGCTTGGCAGAACATCTCGGTGCTACAAACTGACTGTGCCAAAACACCAAACAAAGGTGGCTCCTGCACTTTCCTTGTGGCCGTTGTTTAGAATAAAAGTGGGGCGATAACGAATCTACAGCAGGGGTGTAACGGTACACGATCATCACTTTAATCTGCAGCAGGCAGACGACCTTTAACTGCTTCCTGTTAACAGCTACGACAGAAACAGAGTCCGATCTAAAGCACTCTACAGCAAAGCAAAGCAGGAACGACACACAGGGGTCTAAAAAAATGATTTTTACTCTCGGTTGATCGATTGGAGAGGATTGTAGATGTTTGGATCGTAATCTTTAAAACTCTGTCGTCTAAAAAAACACGTTTAATGAGTCAAACCCACATAAGAACAGCACATTAACCCTCAGCTAGCTAAAACGCTAGATGTTGGCGTTTAATGTTTTATTTATTTAGTACCTTCACATTCAAAGATGTTACTCAGTTATTAATCTCACCAGGACAAAGACTCATTTTATGTTTAATTTTTTTAATAAAACAGGTAGCTGTCAGTCCTGGAGTTTATCAATCGGCCTGAAGCTTATTTTAGTACAAATTTTAATTTTATTTTCATTAATTTTACAAATCTTTGTTTCTTGTTGTTGTTGTACCGAACTCGAATCAGATCGATTTGCCTCCCGAACCGTAACCTCTGTGTACCATTACACCCCTAACATGAAGCTAACGAAGGCTTCACCTTTTCCAATAGTAGTGCTACTGTTTAGCTAATGCTATGTTACTGCTAATGCTATGTTTAGCTAATATTACTTTTTGATTAATACTACATTTTTTAATGCTAAGTCTTAGCTAATGCTACATTTAGGTGAATGCTATGTTTTGGCTAATGCTACCTTTTAGCTAATGCTACATCACTTTAGCAGTAAATGTACGAACAGAAAGCCAGAACTGTTTACGGAGCGAGTTTCAGCTTCATCACCAGAGGACAGCTCGCTTCCTCCGCTCCGTGGGAGACTTTAGTTATTGTTGGCTAAAGAAAATATTTCTGCAGTTAGCTTCATTTTTCGTGAAGAAAAAGCACAAAAACGTCTGAAGAGAAAGTCCGACCGCAAAGAAGAAGCCTTAACGCTAGCCAAACAAAGCATTTGTGTAGAAATGTAACAAATGGAGACCAACCAAAACACAATCAAATTATTTCTGTTTTCTGGGACTTTTATTTTCCCCTCTTCAGTCCAAATTGTGCCATGAAAACTTTTAAGTAGATTTTCTGCATGTTTCACCAGTGATTCAGGTTTAAACTTTTTAAAACACAGAAAAAAATGCACATTTATGCCAGAGTATACAAAATAAAACCATCTTATTACTTTATTGTGAAAGCTATTAAAGCATATAAGCTACAGGTGGGAATAAAAGTTGCTTTATGACAATATATTTATATAAAAACTCTGATTATTACAAACTCACACATTCAACCTAATTTCAAAATTCAACCAAATGTATTTTTTCTTTATGTTGACATTTAAAAAAAAAAAAAAAAATCTGTAAAATGCAAAATTTGTCTTTACTAGTTACAAAGAACAATCAGTTACTAACAGTCGTGTTTTATTAATAACTTTGTTGAACAAATTGAGCTGAAATTATGAAAAAAAGGCAGAGAAAAAGAAAAAAGCACAAAGTTTATCAGCGAATGAAACTCGTTTAAACTCAGTTCTTGGTTTAGTTTCTGACAGAAGCAACCACACGGTTTTAATTTGATTTCTGTCGCACATCGATGTATTTTCGCTCTGATATCCAAGTTTTAAATGTGTTTCTGGAGAATAATCTGTTCTTTTTTGCGTTTGATGTGTGGACGATATGAAGTGATGTTTGCATGCATAAAAAAAACAAATTGAAAACTGTATCTTGTTTATATCCGGACCGTTACGTTCAAACACTTAAGACGGAAAAGCTTTGAAGTATCGAGTTTTTTCCGACAATAAAATGATCAGTTACATTTTAAATGTTTATCTGATGAAAAATAATGAAAATGTACTCCTTGTAAGGCATCAATTAAAACACTTTAGAAACACTTTAGAGTTCTTGTGTCATTAGTTTGTCTCACCGAGGCTCGAGTCGTGTTTACAGATGGAAGATTTGTCTTTTTAGGCTAATATTTAAAATCTAAACCTGATCTTTGTTATTAAAGATGTTAAATATATTCAGAGGCAGATAAAGTAGTTGGTACCCTAACAGCTTGTTGAAACTACGCTTCACTTCTCGTTAAACAAGATTTAATTAAAGCAATTATTTAATATAAATCTGGATGTGAAAAACAAAAAAATATGGAAAAAATGACGTTTATTTTCAAAGGGACAGGTTTCTTGATACCTTTAAAGAGACGATTGATCAAACTATTTGACTTTAATTCGTATCACAGGAGTCCATCAGCCTGGATCAGTGGTACAGTGGTTAGAGCGGCTGTCCTCCATTGAGAGAGTCAGAGGTTTGATTCCTGGCAGCAGCAGCATGTCGAAGTGTCCCATCCGTGTATGAAAGGAGTTTAAAGCCCTGATTAGAATCTATAGATAATTTATTGATGTGATTCATTCAGATTAGCTTGTAGAGACGCAGCAGAGAGCTGGACGGGTGTGTGGACGGTAAATGAGGACAGGTCGGGTTGTGAAGAGCTTTGAGTGGCCTGGTTGGTCAAGGGAAGCTTGGTTTGGTTGTGTTCACCACACTGATCCTGGATCAGCGTAAAGCGAGGTTGAACACTGAATAACGGAGCGCGTGCCAACAGTGACGCCATCCCCGGCGCGTGGTCGTGCACCTCCCAGGTTTTGTAACTTGGCGCGGACTCCATTCAAAATGGACGATTTCGGTGCTCTAGCGGAGCTGGTTTGCCTGCGTCAGCGTTTATACGATCCCTCAGTGAGAGACCACGGCTGCAGCCGATAAAAAGAGTTTTTATCGACCACAGAGGGGAGAAACGTTGGTCACAGTACAGCTAACTGTCCTTATAATGTCATTTATGTACTCAACATCATTCAGAGCAGATAAATCAATAAAAGTCAAACTGAATGCTTTAAGTTGAAACATCCTCTCTGTGCAGCCATGTTTCATGTGTTACAACCATCTGCTCTCTTTTCTACCACATTTCCTCTGGTTATGCACCGTCCCGCTGCCTGTTTTTTCAGAGAATACGAGTATAAACGCCTCCACGGCTCGCTCGGGTCTGCACACCGTGGGCGGAGTCCTGCGCGACTAAACTGAGCCTTAAAGCTGAGAGCTGCTGAGGAGCCATGTTGAAGCTAAAGGCTACAGGAGCATCTCCAAGCAGCTTCATGGTCCTCTGACCACAGCTGAAGATAAAAGCAGGAGGTTCCCAGGACTGTGGCCAACCTCCCAGGATGTGGACGCAAGAGGAAATGTGACCCCAGGTTTGTCAGTGCAGATAGTAGAAGAAGAAACCATCCAGAACCATTCGAGCTGGACTCCACGGTCATCAGACGAGACTTTCTGACTCATAACAGGAAGAAGACCCAGGAGGTTCCACTGCTGACAGAAAAACACTAAAACGCCAAACAGGAAAAGAACCGAGAACCAAAGTTCCTGCGACTGATGAGACAAAAATGGAGCGTTTTGGCCTCAGTGGCATCAGGTTGTGTTTTTATTCTTGTAGAAAGGTACAAATCTATCCGTGTCCGTATAAATGTGACATATTTTAAAAGTGGTCCATCCGTAGATGTGGATTCAGTATTTCAGACGGTGTGAACTGTTACGTAAGTGAAGCCGGCATCGGCAGAAAGCAGATCTGGGTGCTGAAACAGGAAACGAAGGTTTGAGTAAAAGGTTGCAGGTGATGGACGACATAAAGAGCTGAGAGCCCTTCAGACATCTGGAGCTACAATCACCAACATGTGGAAGAGTTTCTGCCGTTATTTGTTCTTTATATCAGCGATAAAAACCAGACCAGGCTGCTGCCGCTGGAAACAGGAAAAATGAACTTTTCTGAACTCATTTCAAGCAGCTGGTTGCCTTCAGGTTCCTCCCAGTCCACGTTATTCAGGAACTAAACTGTGACTCGATGTGTCCTGTTTGTCTCCATGTGGTCCTGTGATGGACAGGCGACGTGTCCAAGGTGTCCTCCACGTCTCGCTCAGTGACCCCAGGACCCTGAACTGAACCGTCTCATATTTTCAGACTTTAATGAGTTAAAACAGACAAGAAAAAGCTGATAATCCTGAAAACATCTTCGTCCACCAGAGGAAGCTTTCAGGTCTGCTTAGTTCCACTGAACCGGTTCCTAAGAACATCTTTATGGGACCAGACCCGGTTCTGCCTCCGGGCATCCACAATCCCACAGCTGATCCTGGGGGGGGGGCCTGATGGGAGCTTAGAGGTGGCATGTGACTCCCCGCCGCAGGTGTCCCGGGTCAAATGGGAAAAGGGCAAGGCGCCACACCTGGAGATAAAAATCACACCAGGATCCGGAACAAAAACGGTGCCGGTCAGGCAGAAGGAAACGGGCTCACAGTGAACACAACCAATTAACGGACGGCAACCAGGACCCGCTCAGGCCGAACGGACAGAGACGTGAGCTGAAGCCCACCGGATCACAGCTGTTGTCTTTAGGCAGCCGTTGACCTGCGCCGCTCGCACACAATGTGAGCAAGAATGCAAAGTATTCAGTTCTCCAAACAAAAGCAGCAACGGTTGGTTTTCTCCCAAGCTTCCAGGCTGCCAGACATCCACAGAGCAGAAAGAAGCAGAAAGAAGGCTGACGCTTTTCTGGAAATTACACAAGGGTTGTGTGAAACGTAAATAAACACACAATGAAATGGTCTGCAAACCTCACAAACCAATAGTTCATCCACAGACGAACAAATCAAACGCCTACAATAAGAAAATGCACCTTTTTTTGCAAATATGAAAGGAATTTTGCATTTAATGTCAGTGACGTCTGAAAAAGTAGAGGTCCATGATTCCCTGTGTGAACATCTGTAAACATCTGGGACCTGAGGAGACCAGCTGCTGGAGGTCCAGGGGGGACTGTTGTCCCTTTTGTCCTCTGGCATGGACAAATGTTGATTCGTGGGGACATAAAACGATGAGTGCGTGAATGTGAGGAGGTGGAGGTGTCAGCTGAAGGCAGGAGAGGGTGGGGGTGCAGATTTCTGGAGGGTTCTGCAGGAATCATCTGAGAACACCCCCCGTTTCATCGCTTCATTGTGGGGCTCGAAAGCTGCTGAGCCCCGATGTGAGGACCGGAGGTTTTCAGGGTGAGTTCCTCTGCTGTCATTTCACCGTGGAAGCTGTTTCTGCCCTCACCACAGCCTGTGAGAAACCTCTTTTCTGCGTACGTGCTGGGTTGGACTGAAGCTGCTTGTTGAGAACATGTCGGAGGAGCCGTTTTCTCCTCGGCGGCTAAGCTAACGGCTAACGGCAGCTAACGGCTAACGGCGGCTAACGGCTCTGTAACCACAGCAAAATAAATCTCCATCGTCACAATAATGGATGTAAACCTGTGGTCAAAGCAAGCGGACAGTGTGTTTATAACCAGCTTTTATTTCGGGTCAGCCAACCCGACAAAATGATTTTTATTATATTGCTAGTTAGCGTTAGCTTGGAGCTAGCTCTCAGCCGCTCCGGTGAACAATGAGGAGCCGTTAGCAGCTGAAACCATCAGCCAAATCTCGACGCGTCCAAATGGGCTCAAAGTGCTGTTTAACAAGCAGCTGGGTTCTGCTGTCACGGCCCGGTTCTTCAGCACCGACAGGGGCGTAGCTGTCCTTTCACTGACCGGGAGGGAGGGCCCAGAGCTGGGGGGGTGGCCCCAGCCTGGGGGGGCCCCCCTTAAAGACCCGAGCCTCAGAAAATCATGACTTTCAGGTGTTCTGCTGTCGGTCCAAGGCGCCGTGGTCCCGTTGGTTAATCCGGCGGTGTCTCCAGGTGTCTCCGGGGAGTCTTTGTCTCCTCCCGCGGGCGTCCCAAACCCGTCTCCGTTCAGTTCCTGTAAACCCTGAAGCGCCTGGACCGGAGCTCCCTGTGAGGACGGAGGACGGAGGACACCCGAGGGTGCAGCAGAATTTATATATTTATTTAAAAAAGAAAACTGGTCCAAATTGACCTGTCCTCGCCTCAGAAGTCCCCGTCCTCGCAGGTCCGTTCCTGTTAAAGAACTGGTCCTCTCGACGTGGCAGGAAGGTCGCAGGTTTGACTCCGGGAGCGTGCACGTTTTAGCCGTGCACTCGTGGTTAGGTTAGTTTGTAGCAGTAAGCGTGACTGTGTCTTTCTCGTTTGTGTCCCTGTGATGGACCTGGACTTGTCCCCCCCCCCGACTCTGCACAGAAGAGCGTGTAAAGTAGACGGAACCATTTTGAAACTCAAACCGTTGCAGCCGTCAGTTTGTTTTTGTCTGTTTTGTGTCGATCCTCAGCCAGAGGTGAGAGTTCTTCCTCCGAGCCGTGAGCAGGAACTCTCCCCCAGTGGCTGGAAGATGATGCAGGACGTCTTTCAGGACGGATTGGACCAACATGAAGCTGGTTTTTTCTCAGCTGGAGGGAGAAAAGCGCCACGGTTCTGTGTGTGTTTGTGTGTTTGTGTGTTTGTGTGTTTGTGTCGTGGAAACTCGGCGGTTGTGTGAGCCCATGGAGCAGAAATAAAGACCATGTGTCGAGGGACAGAGATCTGTCCCAACCCTGCTTGTTTTTATGAGAAACGTTGTCTTTCTGTCTCACGTCTGCTTTTCAGGTCCAATGACTGGAACTGACTGATCCTGACCCCCCCACCGCAGAAATGTCAAGTAAGGACCCACGAGTACTTTTACTCAGATTACCATCCATGTTTAAATGACCTGAGGTTCATGTTTTATTCTCTTTGATAACAGAAAGACCGTCCTACGCCCCCCCGCCTCCCCCCGCCCCCACAGCCGTAAGTATTTTGACTGAAAACTCAGATATTCGATGAAGCTGCTGCAGTTTGTTCGGTTAGTTTCTGTATTTTACTTCCTGTTTTATTGATTTAAAACGTCCTCGGCGCGATTAGAAATGTAATAATTATTGTTTTCAAGTTGTTTTCGTCACTTTGGTCCATTTTTATGCCCCGAAGTTTCAAACGAAAACGAGTAAATTAGACGTCAAAACGTGCAGATTAAACCCGGTCCTGTTGGTGTCATGATTTCTAGTATTTTTGGGTTTGTTCTTAGTTTAGTTTTGGGTTCTTGTTTTTCCTGCTTTCTTCAGTTTTGTTTTTTCCTTTTGAGTTTTATTTTAGATTTTTGGTTTTGTTCTCATGTTCTGTCTGTCTCTGTCTTAGTTTGGTATTTTCGTTTTGTTGTTTTGATTATTGTCTTGTTTCAGTTTATGTTATTGTTTCAGTTTAGTTTTCCTGTTTATGTTTGCCG
>NC_051432.1:28289089-28293187 GCF_001649575.2 Kryptolebias marmoratus
GGAGCTCTAAACCCGGTCCTGTTGGAGCTCTAAACCCGGTCCTGTTAGGAGCTCTAAACCCGGTCCTGTTTGGACAGAACCGGAGTTGAGTTGAGTTCCGCTCAGTTCGTGTCTTGGTGTTTTAGGATTTTCCGCCCCTCCACCGTGCAGATCTCACAGCCGAAGCTTCGGTTTTATTTCAGCTTCTTCTCCTCCGACCTGGAGGTGGAATCACTGATGCGTCCGTCAGTTTCCACACAGCTGCTGCTTGTTTGAGGCTTACTTTTCAGTCAGTTTCTGTCCGTCAGGGAGTGACAGACACAGGCGTGTGGTTACCATGGTGACCGTAACGAGCCCCCGGCAGCAGCTTTTCCTCATCTCTTCTTCTGCAGTTTCTGTAATCAGCTGTTTAACGTTTGAATCTCAGGCGGCAGCTCCATGGAGCGTTCAGCTCCTCTGACTTCCTGTCTTTAACGCCGTTTCCTGTTTCTGTTTCCATCAGCAAGTTTCCAGCAGCCCCGGGTTTGTGGGCTACAACCCGTACAGCCACCTGGCCTACAACAACTACCGGCTGGGGGGGAGCCAGAGCACCAACAGCCGGGTGACGGTACGAAGGCGCCCACACAGACTACACGTCAGAGCGAGCGGCTCGGCCGGTCCGTGGAGTTACCACAGCAACGCTAACGCCGAAAACAAAACCCCCGCCCCCGTAGAAACCAATGAGCAGGCAGGGTGAGAGGTCACATGACCCGGAGAGCGCGAGGAGTATTTAGAGTTAGAAGAGTAAAAGTTACAAAAACCAAAAAGTGTCAGCCGAACGAGCCGAAGTCGGTTATTAAACGATCATCCCCGAGTCAACCCAATCCAAGATGGCTGCCAGGGCCAGTCGCAGCAGGAGGTCTGAATGTCCTCAGAGATGGAGGCGGAGCTTCAGCCGGCGTGGCCAGCCCGTGTCTCCGGCGCCGGCTGCGTGCGAGCTGTGGGCGTGGCTTTCTGCCTGTTTTCTGTTTCTGTTCGGCTCAAACTGATGAAATCGTTTTTAGACGAAATGATTTAAAGCAAAACACGCAGAAATAAAACCTTCAGTTTGTGACGTTCAAACCAAAATAAAGTTTATTTTTGCTTTTCAAACATCAGAACAGAAACGATCTGAGCTCTGCTGCCCAAACATCCCATAGAAAACATGTCAGGAACGTGCAAAAGTCTTAAACCGCCTGTAATAATCTGCCATCACTGAGGCGGAAACGTTCTTCATTAACGGAAAACGGCAGCTTGTGTTCATAAAGGAAGAATAAAAACTGAAACTAAACGTTTATTTTAAGTTCAGGAACATTTATACCCGAACAGCTGGGGTCAGAGTGAAGGGATTTAACTTTAAACTGAGAAAAGCCCAGAAATCCCTCGGGATCAAACCCACTTTAAAGGCTGCGCTGAGGGACGGCTGAAGACTTCTGCACAGAACCGCAGTTATCTGACCTCAGATCTGCTCTGACCGCGGCGCTCAGTACACCTTATCTGTTTGCACAAGCTGATAAACTTATCGTCACTCCTCGCTGCTCGCTGAGCAAATGTTGTGGCGAGGAACGCTGACTCCGCCCCCAAAATACGGAGAAATTCAGGGTCTGGGTCAAAAACACCGGAGAAATAAAACAAACAGCTCAAACTTCAGCTCAGTATCTGTGAACCTCACAGTTAGATGTGGCGGCCATCTTGAATTTATCAGCTGCAGACGTTCATCCAAAGGTTACTTTAATTAAAACACGTCCAATAGTTCAGGACAGGCAATAAAAAAAGTCAAAGAAAATAAGTTGTTTTTTATTAAATCAGATCCCAAACAAATTAAAAAGAGTTTATATTTTTTATTTATTTATTTTAGTGTCTGTTAGTGAAACCCGATTTAAGATGAATCCTGACGAACAGAACCGGTACCAGTTCTCCCCACAGCTCCTCATCCTGAAACGCGGGTCTGCAGTCAGCGTAAACAGAGGATTCTAACCTGCGCGGCCGCGGCCGCCTCCATCATCGAGAACAAAACTCTGGATTTAGTTTCTTTCTCTAAAGTTCGCCTGAATGCGACTCTTTGTTTCTGTGTTTTTTTTCCCAGAATTCCTCTGGAATAAACATCCCGAAGCCTCCCAAACCTCCCGACAAGCCGCTGATGCCGTACATGAGATACAGTCGAAAGGCGAGTACTGAGAATCCGACGGAGTGTGCTGCAGACAGACGTGTGTTTTAGGTTTTAGGAGAAGTCAGCTCGCAGTTAGACGCACATCTTAAAGATGGCGCTTAAAGCACACGGCCTCCTCTGGTTTGTGACCTCTCTGCAAAGAGATAACCACTTATAGCCCCTCCCACCCAACCCGACCCCCCACCCATGTCTGGTTCTCATCACCAGGTTTGGGATCAAGTAAAAGCCTCCAATCCTGATCTGAAGCTTTGGGAAATTGGGAAGATAATCGGTGGCATGTGGAGGGACCTCACTGATGAGGAGAAACAGGATTATTTGAATGACTACGAAGCAGAGAAGGTTGGTTGTTTTACAAAGGGGGGGTTTGTTCTGACGGGGGTGCTGCGCCCCTCGTTCCTTCCTCTCTCTCTCTTCATCTCCTCA
This sequence comes from Kryptolebias marmoratus, assembly GCF_001649575.2. Classification (NCBI taxonomy): domain Eukaryota; kingdom Metazoa; phylum Chordata; class Actinopteri; order Cyprinodontiformes; family Rivulidae; genus Kryptolebias; species Kryptolebias marmoratus. The sequence goes on from NC_051432.1 coordinate 28,291,680, forward strand.
TGCTTGACAGAAACGAGGGTCCACGCGCCTCCTCCTCCTCCCTCCTCATCCCTCTTGTCTTCTCCGCCGTAGATTGAGTATAATGAGAGCATGAAGGCCTATCACAACTCGCCGGCCTACCTGGCCTACGTGAACGCTAAGAGCCGAGCCGAAGCCGCTCTGGAGGAGGAGAGCCGCCAGCGGCAGTCCCGGCTGGACAAGGGCGAGCCGTACATGAGCATCCAGCCGGCCGAGGATCCGGACGGTAGGACCTGCTGGGACCGAGTCTTTAAATCTCATTTATTCACAACGAAACAAACAAATCAAAGGTTTAAACCAAGAAACTGAACCAGTTTTTGTTTTTAGAAGAAGGTGATTCTGAATTTGATGTAAAAAACAAGAAAAGGCTGTAAAAGGAAGTGGAGCAAATAAGAAACATCTGGAGGAACAAATTAGGTTAAATATCAGCAGGAAAAGAGCATTTTAGAGACATCCAGCCTCTCTGATGGTATGGGGGTGCATTAGTGGAATCATCTACAGACAGAATGGGTCAACCTCAGCTCCAGATGTTTACAGACGTGTTTCAGAATTACCTTTAATTCTTTTTAACACTTTATTAGTTCACTGTTTTAATTTGTTTTACACAACGGCCCAACCTTTCCATAATTGGAGTTTATTTATTTAAACGACATTTTAGTTTTTCTTCGCTTTAAGCTGCAAACGGAGACAAATCCCGTCTTTGTGTTGCTGCAGTGTTTACATTTTTGCCGTCGGTTTGGACATGATTACCAGATTTACATTCTTCGGTCTGTTGTTGTGAAGTCTGACGCACAAACACGCAGAAGAAGAGTCCCCGCCCACCTCCAGGAAATGATGCCTGTCTGGGGTCGGCCCGGGTTCCAGGAATGATAAAACTGAGAAAGGTTAAAGCTGGCGTCCCAGAGGGGAACCCGGTTCGGTTCTCCGGGTGTTTTTTATTCAGTCCTCCCGCCATCAGGCCCTAAAACCTGCGGCGCTTTCAGGAAACGGAAGAGTCGTCGGTGCGGCTGAACCTGGGGCTCCTCAGACGGTTTCCTGTTGTGGCGTCGCAGCTTCTATACGAGCAGCTCTGAGGCCCTTATAGGCGGAGGAGATTCATGAAAACTTCAGATGTGCACAAACGCTGCACGGCAGCAAAGATATCGACTGAAAACCACAAAAATAAAAAGCTTCACAGCTGCAGTAAATAGATCCTGAAAATGATCTGAGGAAACGAGAATTCAGACAGAATCACTTAAAATCATTTAAACAAATATTTAACACAGATGTTTAACAGTCCGGATCATTTTTACGGTTCTGTTTGGTTTCTGTCTCATTTAGTGTCTTTAAAATTCAAACACCTTAAAGTTGAAGCTTCAGAGCTGCGGAGGAGAAAACCGGGCCGTCCAACAGAACCGTCACTGCAGGTTCTGCAGTCTGACATGCAGTGGGAGACATGCAGTGGGCCAGGGTGACATGCAGTGGGTCAGGGTGACATGCAGTGGGTGACA
>NC_051432.1:28294415-28296113 GCF_001649575.2 Kryptolebias marmoratus
AGGGTGACATGCAGTGGGTAATATGCAGTGGGTCAGGGTGACATGCAGTGAGTCAGGGTGACATGCAGTGAGTCAGGGTGACATGCAGTGGGTGACATGCAGCCGGTGACATGCAGTGGGTCAGGGTGACATGCAGTGGGTGACATGCAGTTCCTTGCAGAAATGCTGGACCTTTAGTTAAACACTTTTTGTGACTTCAAACATTCAGATTTAATCATCCGAAGAGTTTTGTTGAGTGTTTCTGTAAGGTGTGTGTGGTTCCCTCTCAGATCTGTTTCCCGTCCTCAGATTACGACGACGGGTTCTCGGTGAAGCACTCGGCGGTGGCCCGTTTCCAGCGGAACCACCGTCTGATCAGCGAGATCCTCAGCGAGAGCGTCGTCCCGGACGTGCGCTCCGTCGTCACCACGGCCCGCATGCAGGTCCTGAAGCGGCAGGTCCAGTCCCTGATGGTGCATCAGGTGAGGTCAAAGGTCACATCACCCCCAGCTGGCCCGGCCCGGCGCTGTAATGACCGGCGCCTGTGTGTGTGTGTCGCAGAGAAAGTTGGAGGCGGAGCTGCTGCAGATCGAGGACCGGCACCAGGACAAGAAGAGAAAATTCATCGAAGCCACAGAATCGTTCAACAACGAGCTGAAACGGGTTCGCCATCTTTTCCATCACTTCGGCTCATTGCTCTGTGGCACGCGAGCTCCTCGCAGCTAACGCCGGCCACATGTGTGTCGGCTCGTGTTATCCTCGGAGCTTACAGCAGGGGGCGCCATTTAGCCTTCACGTTGACAAACAGCAGCCGAACGTGAGCCGAACTCTCTGATTCCTGCTGAGTTTAAAGCTGCTTCTTCCGTCGGCTGACGTTCGGCTGATTTAACCCTCCATCTTTAAAAACATTCAGAAGTTTGGAGTTTTAAACCTTTTATCCTTTTTAAAATATTTAACTTTATTCTCTCATCGGTCTCTGAATAAATTCAAATTCTTGAAACGTTTTTGAAGCTTTTAGCTTTCAGCTCATGTTCAGCTGATTTTAGCTCGTCCTAACTTGGAGCTTTTACTGATTTCAGCTTGGACCCTTCAGCTAAAGTTTCTGCTCTGTGCGTGTCCTCAGCTGTGCTGCATGAAGGTGGAGGTGGACATGGAGAAGATCTCGGCTGAGATCGTCGCAGCCGAAGAAGCGGCGCGTAAACGGCTGGCCGAGCGGGAGAAGGACTCGGGGGAGCGAGGAGCCAAGGAGGCGCCGGCGTGCGTCCTGGCCGAGGAGGAGAAGCACGTCTGCGCGACGCACGGCAAGAAGTCCCAGCAGAACCCCCCGAGCGAGAGCGGCAGCAAGGAGGGCGAGGACGCCGAGGCGAGCAGGGCGGACATGCCAGGTGAGACGTCTTCGTCTTCTTCTTCTCTTCTCTACTATTCTTTACTGTTCAGGACAACAACAATAATCCTATCAGACCTTTAAATGAAGCAGAGAAAACAAGAGAAGAAGAAATGTGCAGATTATTCTGTCCAACAATCAGTGGTTTGTCTGAATCCAGGGAAGCCGAAGGCGGCGGAGGAGCTGGAGGCTCCGCCCTGCAGCGACGAGGCCGCGTCCGAGGACAAGGAGAGCGTCCTGGAGGGCGCCATGGAGGAGGGCACCAGCGACAGCAACACGGGCTCGGAGACCACCTCAGCTCAGACGGAGGATCCCGCTCCCAGCGAGGCGCCGGC
>NC_051432.1:28298937-28301309 GCF_001649575.2 Kryptolebias marmoratus
TCACTAAGTATCAATAATCATCAATAATCATCAGTAATCATCAGTAATCATCAGTAATCATCAATAATCATCAGTAATCATCAATAATCATCAGTAATCATCAGTAATCATCAATAATCATCAGTAATCATCAATAATCATCAGTAATCATGGACCCGGTCCGCGCCCGCCTCTCCAGCGTCGCTTCAGCTGATTGGTTTCTGCTCAGCTCTCTGAGGTTCTGGTTCTGGACCGTTCTGCTGTAGATTAGCTGCTGTGTTTGTCGGACAGACGGCCTCACATCTGACTCCAGAATCAGCCCAAACCATCAGCCCTCCACCGCTGTGCTGACAGCTGCAGTGCATTCTGGGTAAGCAGCTGTATTTTAGCAGCAGGTGACCCATGAGGACCCGGTTTGGGTGATAGCTGAAGCAGCTAACAGCTAAAAACGACCTCAGATGAGTTTATCTGTAAACCTAGTCGTGCGTAAAGGTGGCAGCAAAAAAGTTTTTTTTTGTTGTTTTTTTCAGGACCGGAAAATGTGAAAAACAAGCTTCAGGGAACAGAGTGGGTTTAGAGTCAGTCACTGTGGCTTTGTGAGCGCATGCAGCTCAGCCTGTTTGTCCTCTGCACAGTACAGGTAAGGGAAGTGGGTAAGACAGGAGGGAATTGTTCTGATTTCCTGTTTTCAGCGCTGAACAACCAGAACTGGAGGTTCTAGCGGTCGGTGCACGAAGCCGAGCAGCTCCAGGTCCTGGAAGATCTGCAGAGAAGCTCCTCTCCTCTCAGATCCATCAGCTCCTCCAAGGTTTAACCAGGAGCAGATAAAACGTGAATGTTTGGCTCCTCGCTGTAACTCTGCTACGTTTGTTGTTTTTTTCTGCTCTGTGGTTAAAGCTGCTTTAAGTGAAAGCACCAAACCACAACCGCAGAGCGACAGGTGTGCAGAAGTCTGTGCAGATCTGTGCAGAACTTCAGCTGCTGTCCAGGACCAGAAACAGATCAGCGTGAATGAGCGAGATAAAAACGTACAGAATGATTCACCTGCAGCCGCTCAGGTTGTCCCTGAGAACAAAACCTCCACTTTCATCATCATCATCATCAGCAGCAGCAGCAGCAGCAGCAGCAGCAGCAGCTTATTAATGAAGAGTTTAACAGCTGAAACACTGAACCTCAGGGAGAAATAAGATAAATAAAAATAACAGATAAACCTGAAGTCTGTTGGGCTGAAGGTCAAATGTTTGCAGCAGAAACAGCCTTTAAACATGAACCTGTTCACATGTTCTTATTTGGACCATGAAATAAAAAAAACAGCCTGCTTTGCTCCAACTTTAGTTTGTGGTTTTGTGAGTTTCTCACATGATGTTCGGGGGGAAGGCGAGAGAAGCTTTCAGTGAGACGAAGAAGGGAAACCACCAGCAGAGGCTTCTCCTCCAGAATCAACATGACGGCTGCTGGTGGTGAGTATCTGCTCAGAGCTCCTGGCTCGGTACCGACCCGGGGTCTTCCTCAGGTTCTTCAGGTTCTTCTGTCTGAACTGAACAAACAAGATCAGATCATTAAATGTTCGATTGAAGAAACTCAGAAAACTGACAGTATTTTCATTTACAGCTGCAGTTTTCTCTGAAAACTTTTAGAACCAAACATTTCATTTGTTTTACTCTCAGTGAGTTGAAAACCACCCGTTGGACAGGAAGTGACACCAATACCACCTTAAATCTGACGGCACCTAAAAATACGAGAGCTGATGGTTTGACAGGTTTACAGTTTCAGGCTGGATTTAATGTTTATTTACAGTAACCTTACTTTACTGTTCAGCCAAGTTTTTACAGGAAACTAAATCAGGAAGGAAAGCCGGACCTTTTTTAGTTGTTTGTTTTCTCTTTATTACCTTAAACCGACTCAGACGAGACGTTTTTCAGTCATTTCCTGCTGATTAGGATACAAAACTGTAAAGATGTTTAAATTTGAGGAATTCACCCTGAAAATGACAGAAATTAGATTTAAAAAGCAGCAGGAAGTTAAAAATCTGTGTGATTAATTAATTAAATGTGTTTCAGATCTCCAGATGTTTCTGCCGACTGTGATGGTTTGGATCTTCCACTTCAAGGTGAGCCGAGTCCAAAAATAAAAAAAACTTCAGCTTCTCTTTGAGTTAATAATAAATGTAAGATGTAAATATTTTGACGTATGTGAAGTTTTTATTCAATCAGTTTCTGACAACAGAAGCAAAAGTTTCCACCCCTCTTGGTGTTTAGTTTTCTGACTGTCGACAAATTAAAAGTCATTTTAGGGGAAAAAAATCTGAGCTTTAAAATCACAAACAGGAAAAAAGACCAAACTGAACCAGAGAGCCTGAAAACTGCCTGAGGTCTGTCCAGGATCCTTGTCCA
>NC_051432.1:28301409-28308640 GCF_001649575.2 Kryptolebias marmoratus
GTGTTTTTCTTCCCATAGGAACCACACCTGGACCATAGAAACCAATCCTTCTGCTTTGTCTGCGTCTCTTTCCTGTCCTCTCAAACTCCAGCCTGCCGAGGCAGATGGCCCGGTTCTGGTTCTGGTTCTGGTTCCTGTTAAAAGGGAGTCTTTCCTTCTGGTTTCCTTAGATCGATACCTTTTACTAATAGTCGTTTCCAGTTCCAGTGGTTGTTTTGTTTTATAATAGGAACTGGATTCACTGGAACTGGATCTGAACTGAATTTATAATTTGGACTCGTCTGTTTTTGTAGATATTACCTAAAATGACTTTTCTTGTGATTTGGCTCTAATATAAACAAACTGACGGACACAGGAAGTTACTCCATCGCTTTTTATGGCGGCGAAGGATAATCTGGCTGAACACCTGAGTCACCTCAGCTGCTCTCAGGTGTGTCAGAGTCTCCGCCCCCTTTTATAGACACTTAGATGTCATCACCGTTTGAACTCAGACACATCAGAACATTTTATAAACATCCAGACAAACATTTACCTGGTGACGTTCGGGCAAGGTGATGAAATCTGAGGTGTTAAATTTTAGTTTCACAGACTGAAAGGAGCAGATTTCACAGCGAAGAGAATCAACTCAAAGTTTTTACAGACACTGGAAATATTAGTTATTTAAATATAAGGGTTCATGAGGCTTTTTTAGCTGTTTGCTTTGTTTTTGGCAACTAAAACAAACCCAGAATTTAAAGATTAACTGTCGATGTTTGAGATCAACTCAATGTTTTCCTGAATAAATCTACAAATGTCAAACTTCAACAAAACAAAGAAAAAGCTGCATTTCTTAAGGAAATTAGATTAAAGAATAAGATTATCTAAATATGTTGTATGTAACAATGAAGTGGTCTTGGTTTGAGCAAACATGGTGACAAGAATGATCAGATAAACAAGAGCAAACTAGATTATTTTTTATTAATCTAAAACTAAAATATAGTAAAAATATGTAATAAAAATGAATATAAGGTACAAATGAAGATTCACATTGATTACATACAGGGACATACAAGTAGAAATCAGGAAGTTACTGCTAATGCTAATAACGGCTAATGCTAACAACAGCTAGTGCTAATGATGGTTAATTCTAATAACTGCTAATACTAATAAAAGCTAGTGCTAATGACAACTAATGGTAATAACAGCTAATGCTAATGATGGTTAATGACGAATTATGCTAATGAGGGCTAATGCTAATGAAGGCTAATGCTAATGAGGGCTAATGCTAGCACTTGTTAGCAGTTTGTGCTAACGTTGGACTGGGTGACTAATGGAGACGGCAGACGGTCTGTTGTGTGAGTTAAAACAGTTTTTCTGTGTATTTCAGATGTTTTTCTTTCATTTTTTCTGTGAACGTTGAGGCAACATTTACTCTGTTCCGTAATTTATTTCCTTTTTGTGCTTTTTTTCGTACAATCTAACTCCTTGTGCAGCGTTTGTTCCGTTTTAGCCGTTCATATCTCAGAACGGTCGGCTCATCCAGCGGACGGCTGCTGGGGGTTTGGGTTTATACTTCAAAATATTTACCTTTATTTACAAACATTTTCCCCATAGAAATACATCGAGATCTGTTTAGTTCCTTCAAAGAGATGGTTCTCTATGAAACCTGACTGCAAACGTTCCTTCATTTTGTTCTACTGTTAGCTTTTATCCACCGTTCTGCTTTCAGTTAGCTGTTCTTCAAAACCTTCAGCTCGACCTTTGGTGATTTTAGCAAACGTTTTACTACGTTTAGCTTTTAGCTAGCCTATTGATAGTTTTAGCTACGTTTTTTATTCTTTTATCTAGCATGTTGGTAGTTTTAGCTAGGTTTTTGCTGCTTTTAGCAAGCCTTTGATACTTTTAGCTTTCAGTTAGCTTTTTTTACTTTTAAACTATAGCTAGCCTTTTAATACTGTGAGCTAGGTTTTTGCTTCTTTTAGCTTTTAGTTAGCCTTTTTAATTTTGAACTTTTAGCTAGCATGTTGGTAGTTTTAGCTAGGTTTTTGCTGCTTTTAGCAAGCCTTTAATACTTTTAGCTTATAGTTAGCTTCTTTTACTTTTAACCTATAGTTAGCTTTTGATACTTTCAGATATAATTTTGCTAATTTTTATTTTAAAGCTAGCATTTCAATGCTTTTAGTTAGGTTTTGTCTTCTTCAAACTTTTAGTTAGCCTTTTTTATTTTGAACTTTTAGCTTGTGTTTGTCTTCTTTTAGCTTCTAGCCAACATTTGATACTTTCAGCTTAGCTAGTCTTGATATTATTAGCTATTATTAGCTTGATATTATTAACTGTTTGCTACTTTTAGCGAATGTTCAGCCTCTTCGGCTGTCATTCGGCTCTCAGCTCTGACTCTGTAGTTTAGTTGTATTAGTTTTGTTTAAAGGAATTTATTCATTTTTCTCCAAATGTTGAAACTTTTGTCTCTGAGGTTAAACCGCTGTGTTTGCTTCCATCTTAAAACAAACATTTAAATGTTTATTTTTCTCAGCTGCTCAGAAACAAGTTAAAGCTTTGTTTTTGGTCGACTCGTTAGTTTTACAGAAACTCCTGGTTTTATTGTTCTGCAGGTAAATGTCGCCTCCAGCCACACATTAAAGGCCGTTAATGGGAAATAATTATAATCATCAGGGGAGGCAGGGTTTGGATCCTGGCTGCTGATTGGCTGACAGGAAGCTGGGCTGGGATCAGATTAATAAAAGCTGCAACAGGAGAGGAGACACCTGAAGAAGAGGAGGAAGAAGACAAACCTGAGCTCAGGAATCTAAGGTGAGTCGACTTTTTATTCTAGTTTCTTCGTGTTCGGTGAAACTGAAGCTGTGGGTGAAAGTTTGGACCGGTCTGAAAAACGAGACGATAAAAAACTGAAACGTCAGAAACTTTTAAACAACGAATTCCTGTGAAGTTTAACATTAGAGGACGAGAAGGAGCTCCTCCGCAGCCGGAACCACACAATTCAGCTGTAAATATTTAGTTATTTTATATTTATACTTCATGTGTGCAGCTGTGGCGCTCGGATCAGATTTGTAAAGAGTTTCACGCCCTGTGAAGTTTGTGCTGCTGCAGGGGAAACACGGCTGTAACCATGGCAACAGGCGTGACTTAGAGGCGCCCCTCCCTGTGTGACGTGACGCCCGCCGACCCTCCCTGGTGTTGCTCAGCCTCTGGACCTGCTGATATCAGGCAGCTGTAAGAAAACTGACCTGACTGAAGGTTCAGAGCCACAAAATGTTTCCATTTCTGGAAACACGGCGGAAAACTTGATTCTCGCTGCAGTTTGTTGGGTTTTATTTTCAGGTGTTTGCTTCACATTTAGGACAGAAAAGCACACAAGCCTGGAAAAAATAAAAGTAACTTTTAAAGGAAAGCTGGTGTTGGGTCAGTGACACATTTCATCATTTCTCCAGAAAGGCTTCAGTTAAAGAGAAGCGTTTTAAAAACCGTCAGAACCAGATAAAAACACAAAGACTTCTTTAAATAAGACACTCAGGTGACGTTTGTTTTTGTTGTTCCTCTCAGTCGACAGAAGCAGCTTCTGGTTTCTTTACCGACATTAGATCTAAATTTAAACTCAGATCAGGGTCTGGGACGAAGGACAACCGTCTGCTCTGTCTTTTATCCACCATGTCACTAACTTTCCACCAATCAAAGCTCAGGAGGAGAACGGGACAAAGAGCGGCGGATCTGATCTCTGTTCTTTGTTTTCTGAAGAGTCCACCTCCCTAACATGATGCCTACAGCCGGAGGCATGTCCCACGTGATCTCCAGCCACGTCCTGAGAGTGGGCCAGACCGTCTGCCTGGACTCGGTCCAGGACTCGGTCCCCCCGCAGCCCAGCTGTCACCTCGAGGACCCCGATCTGGACATGACCCTGGAAAACCTGAACCAGCTGATGATAGAACTGGATCCCACGTTTGAGCCGGTCCCGGTCACCAAGAGCCCGACCTGCAGAAGCCCCCCGGCAGGTAAAGAGTTAATTTAAAACAGACAGAATGACTCGTTGGACCCTTTCTGAACTGTTGAACTGAAAATAAAAATGTTATATGTTGTTAGGTTAATAAAAGGAATAAATCACTGAGGAGATCACAAACAGGAAGGATCGAGTTGTCATGGTTACAGAATAAATGTTTAAATATATAACACAGGCTGAGCTCGGCCCACTAAAGTTTATATTTAACATTTTGGTCAGTGATAGAAAACTATTTAAACTAAATAACAGAGAATAAATTCAGAAAGATGGTTTATTTCTAATAAATTAAATTTAAACTTGTAATTTATTCTTAGAAAACCATTTTTCTTTCAGAGCAATCACAGATTAAACCACATTTACCTCAAGTTAAGTTAAATATGTTTTAAATCAGCCTTTTTTTATACCACATATAAAACTTATTGTTTGGAACTGTGAGTAAATATAAATAAAACAATTAAATGTAGTTTATAAACAAACAAACAGCCTAAAAGGAAGCCACTTTCAGAAAAGCCAAAGTTTTAAACTTTAAACTTCAAGTTAACTAAATGTTTTTAAAGTCGCAGCTGTTATGATTTAAGAAGAAAAATGTTTGAGGACAAATGTAAGGAAGAAAGTTTCCGTGAGGAAATAAAAAAGGTTTAAAGCTACTCAAAAATAAAAAGAATTTCTCTTTATATTGATGATTAATGTTTCTAAATAATTGTTCCTCGTGGGATTAGCTGTAGATTCAGTTTTTATTGGTTCTTTTTGGTTTTAATGTTCAAAGTAAAAATGCAGCAGAACAAAGTGAACCCACAGCCGAAAAGCCTGCAGCTTTTTATAAAAGCCCACACCCTTTGTGATGGAGTGAATATTTTTAATCGTGCAGTTGTTGCACCACTTCTGCCCGACTGAAACCGCACCCTGTCGGCCCGAAGCCGCGTACTGAGACAGAACGGCAGAACCGCCGGCACCAGTCTGTACAGAAGGCAAGGAAGCACCGAGCATCAGAACATCACTTCCTGCCTTCAGGTGAAAAGATGTTTGTTCGCCTCTCTGTGAAACCGGTGAAGCTGAGTCGACAGGAAATCCAAGAGTATTTATGAGAATTGGAACCATTTAAAAGTTAGTTTCTTTTGTGGCGAAAACAAGAGAATCTCAGGTTCTGATGAAGACCCGTTTCCTGTTTCTAAATGTTTGATGTTGAAGAAAGTTACTCATTCTTCCTGAAATCCTCCCGTCTGACTCAAACGCCGAGCCTCCGGCTGCGTTTTCTCACAAAGCCCCGAGTTTGTTCAGGAACAAGCTGAGACTTCTGTCCTTGCAACAGAAGGAAAACGCCTCGGAAAGCAATTAGTTTGGAAAAGGTGATCTGCGCTGCGTGTTCCTGCAGGAGAAATATGAACTTCTCTGTTTTCAGGGGAACTCGGGTTGCATAAGGAGGAGAAACAGAAACGGTTTTTAACTCCATCCCATCGGCTGCAGGTCCGAAAGAAAAACACTCTTTATTAAAGAGAAAGGCACGTCTGTCTGTTAGTAAAATATTTCTGTTACTAATCATCTGGAGTCAATCAGATCCAAGATGGCTGCTGCAGCTAATCAACCTTCTGCACAGCTCAGGAAGTTTTGGTGTGGTAGTAGCTGAGAGTCGTTCAAAACAAGAACTTTATTTTCAGGATTTCACTAAAATAAAATGTTTTAATCTAAACTCTGAAACGGTTTTATAAACTATAAATAAAAACAGAATGCAACGATTTACTGATCTCCTTTTATTCTCAGTGGAACAAAGTAAATAAATCAAGGGTTGAAAGTAGGAGATTTAAAATAAAATGTAGTTTTAAACTTTAAGGGAATGTTTTGAAGGTCAGTGTTGTGATAAGAAACACGGGTCGGTCAGAGGTTCTCTTCAGATTAACGTTCCTCAACAGAACAGATCCTGTTCCCCTTTCTGCCGCAGGTTCTTTGTTCCATGACGCCTCAGATGACGTTCCTCGCTGCGTCCTGGTTCCCAAAGGATGTCCGTCCAGCTCGTCGCCCAGCAGACCCATCCCGGTCCTGAGCTGCAGCCCCCGAGGCGGGGTGGTGTTCTCCGGCCCGTCCTCGCTGCCCCTGCTGCCGGGCGGCAGCGCCCCCAGGAGGAGTCCCACGCTCAAACTGGACTTTTACAGCTCCAACAGGAACAGCGCCGCCTCGCTGCTGTCCACGTCCACGTGCTCGGACACCAGCTACATCCTGGGCAGGTACAACACCGTCTCAGTCAGGAAGTCTGGGGTGACGCTGCGTCGCAGAACGTTAACAAAACTCAGAAAAACTGAGACCAAGCAGCTAAGAAAATCCAGCCTAGTTTGAGGCTCCGCATCCAGAGAGCTGGACTTCTTCTTCTGGCTGGTCCCTCACAGCGAGTCCTCCTCCAGCTCCCTCCATGTCCTCTCTGATGTTTTAGCTCAAAATGTCTTGGAAACAGGAAGTGCCCGGTGTTTCCTTGTCAAATCTCCTACATGAAACCCTAGAAATATTAAAATGTGGCTCCATCAGTCTTCTGCTGCTCACAGTCCAAACATCTTGAGGATCTGACTCATAGTTTTTGAACAGTGACAGTTTGAGGCTTACTTTTCAGTCCGTCTGTCCTAAATGTTGCCGTCACAGAGGTCTGTGGTTACTGTGGTGACCATAACGAGCTAATTACTGTTTCTTCTGGTTCCATCTCTAACAGTTCGTAGATCAAAATGTCAGCGTTTTGTAGATGATTACAAAGGTCACGTTGGCTGTTCTTCAGAAATCGCTCTAAAAGAAACCAAAAATAAAAAAGATCTGGTGACTAACGGCGAGTCCAGCTCTGAACTGACAGGATTTATCTGTTTATCTCTGAGCAGCAACCTGTCCCTGACCGGAGAAGATCCAGACTCTTCAGAGTCCACGTCTCCGCCCACGCCCGGTTCCGTCTCTGATGGATCCAGAACCCGGCCGTCCCTGACCAAACACGGACATCTTCATGAACTCCACAGCAAAGGAACATGGAGCAGTCCTGCTTCTCTCTCCTGCTCTCAAACAGATATTCCTCTACTGCTCATCAACGGAGAGCCGGAGTTGGACCTGCACGGTCCGGAACCAGACCCGATCCTGAACATCCCTCTGTCCCCTTCAAAACCAAGATCTCCAGGTTTCCAGGCCAGCTTCAGTGGCAGCATGCCTTCAATGAAGTTTGTCATGGACATGTCAAAGTTCTGGTTCCGTCCACACATCAACAGAGCCGAAGGTCAG
>NC_051432.1:28308740-28319612 GCF_001649575.2 Kryptolebias marmoratus
CTGAAGCTCTTCTGAAGGACAAAGAAGCGGGGATGTTTGTGGTGAGGGACAGCACCACCCACAGGGGGAGCTTCGGTTTGGCCATGAAGGTGGATCAGTCGCCCCCCTCCGCCGCCGTTGCTGCTCCATATCCAGGTAAACTTCTTCCCCTCGTTGTTCCCACTGAATGACAGATCTATCTGTTTCCTCTCCTAAATGTTTGATTGGACTTCTTGTTTCCTGAAGACGTTTCTCATCCCGTCTGAAAGGCTTCTTCAGTTTGGAGTTTATATAATTGTTAAAAACGGTTGTTGGGGTCGGTCCCATGAGTCAACTGGGTTGTTGACACTTGTCGTGTTTCTCTACAACCCCAGCGTGAGTTTGAGTCACATGCTCCGATGTGTAAAAGGTTGTGAAACCACTTGAGAGGCTGAAGTGTTTCAAAGGGGAAACGTTGTTTTTTCAGTTTATCTCAAACGGCTTCCGTCACTTTGAAACACATTTTTCTTTTCAGAGGTGAAACGTCAACCAGTTTCTAAAGAAACGTTTTCTTCTCTCCTCCACCTTCTTCCAGTTTCTCTGCTTGGACAAACGATGATTTTCATGAAGTTATGACTTTACATCAAGTTTTAATATCTGTTTCTTCTTCTCCTCTCAGCTGTTCCATTCAGGGTCCTCCTCCATCCATCTTCTTCTGTGTCCTCTGTCCTCCATGTCCTCTCTAACTGCATCCATACGTCCTCTTTGTCTCTAACGTCCTTCTACCAATAAAACCCCCGCTTTTAAGCTTTCACAGTCAAGATTATTTGGATGAATTATTTAAAAACAAAACGATTCGAGTTCAGACGTTAAACTGAAGGAGAATCAGGTCTTAATTCTTCATTTTTATATTTGGACATTTTGTTCACGTCAACATCATCGCCCCCTGCTGGCCCGTCACGCCGTAGAAATATTCAGTTTTTATTCTAACAGATAAATAGAAACGATGTCTGCCGTAACGCTGGAGGTCTGACTCTTAAACTCTGACATTCCTGTCTTCCTACTGATATAAATTATAATTTATTTTGATTTGTGGCCACGTGGCGTCCTGAATGTTTCTGTTTTTATTCTAACAGGGGAGAGTAACTCAGACGTGATCAGACACTTCCTGATCGAGTCCTCAGCTAAAGGTGTTCGGATCCGAGGCTCTTCTCAGGAGCCGTACTTCGGTGAGTAAAGTTTCCACTCAGAGACGGTCTGAGGAGGCGACCCGGGTCCTGAGAGAACCGAGTCCTGTTTGTGGGACGTGTGGTTCTTCCTCCCACTCAGGGTTTAATGTCAGCAGAATCAGCAGCTCGTGGCGTATCAAACACAGACAATTTATATTTTCAGTTAAAATGTGTGACACTAATAATACGATTACAGATAATAAGAGAATATTCCTTTAATGTATCACAAAAACAACGTCAGGTTTCCAGATATTGAGCTGAACTTTGGGGTGGTAGTCGCTGAGACTCATCCTCAACACAGACTCTGAGCACGACATCTTTCATGTTTTTAAATTAAAACCAAAATGGCTGCAGCTCCATCGTTTCAGTTGGGTGATGTGCATTCTTCAGTTTTTTTCTGTTTTATATTTTCTGTGTTTCGGCAGGAAGTCTCTCTGCGTTGGTTTATCAGCACACCATCTCTGCGTTCGCGTTGCCCCGCAGGTTACTGCTCCCCCACCGAGGTAACGAGCGCGTCCGCCGATCCACCGAGCCGCTGGGCCGCCGTGGGAATCGAACCGTTCAAAATAAAAGTCTCTGTTTCTGTTTGTTTGTGCAGAGGAGAAGACAAACAAGAAGGCAGCAGCAGAAAACAAAAATAAAACAGGTGAGTGAAACGGACAGAAACAGAGTCTGAGTTTAGGAAGATAAAAGTCCGTTAGATTTTACTTCTTCAAAATAAAAGTCTCAAACAAGTTCATCATTACTTCTTCCCCCCGTTGAAGTTTAAAACCACACAGTTTAAAAACTCTGAGCCAGACCGATCCCTCAGTTCTGGGGTGGTTCTGGGCTCGGATCAGGGTTCTGTGGTGGTTCTGGGCTCAGATCAGGGTTCTGGGGTGGTTCTGGCCTCGGATCAGGGTTCCAACAGCAACATCTGCTGCCTTCAAGGACCACATCTTTCTGTAGGACTTTAAAGCATTTTTCTCCATGACGGGTTCTGGACCGGTCCGCCTGCAGTCCTGACCTTTGACCCGTAGTGTTGGACACCAGGAAGACAGGGACAAAAAAAACACCTGAAACTTTTCATCACTTTGTTTCCTGAAGAAAGTTTAGATTCTATTTTCCGACTTCCTCTGATTTGAATAAATCTGCAACATTCGTTGAATTTCTGTGCAGCCGGTAACTTCGTGTACCTGAGCGCCGTCCCCACGGAGATGCTGACGGGCCCCTGCGCCGTGCAGAGAGCCGTGACCTCCACGCTCCAGAAGGCCTCAGGTTCCTTCACGCCCACCATCGTCAACCTGAAGGCGTCTCCAAGGGGCGTCACGCTCACAGACGTCAACAGGAAGTAAGAAGAGACGCGTCCTGCCGGCCGCCGGCGAGGTGTGGTCTCTGTGCAGCGTCTCACCTGAGCTGCTCTCTTCTTTGCAGGCTTTTCTTCAGGCGCCATTATCCCGCTCACCTGCTGAGCTACAGCGGCGAAGACCCCGACCGTCGCCTGTGAGGACTTTTCTTCCTGAGAACTACAAACATTTGTTCCCTAAAAGCTGCTGAACCTTTTTCCTTTTCTTCCTGCAGGTGGTGGAAAGGCTCCAGTTTTGGTGCGAGGTAACTTCATCTCCTCTGTTTCGGTTAAAAAGCTCCTTCTCTGTTTGATTTGCTCAAATAATGTCCCGTTTTGTGTCGCTGCCCCCTGCAGGATCTTTGGTTTCGTGGCCAAAGGAGCCGAGGCGGGTAAGGAGAACGTTTGTCACGTGTTTGCAGAGTACGACCCCCTGCAGCCCTGCAGCCAAGCCGTGAGCTTCATCCGGGCGGCATTAACCAAACTGTGACCACGACAGCTTCTTCTGCAGCTTCTCTCCATGTGACTTCTCCAACATGGTGGGTGAAGCCAGTTTGCTGCTGAAACACAAGAAGAGTCATGATCAGAAGTGAAGATAATTACCTTTAAAAAAAAACAGACGGAGAAGAAATTCTGCAATTAAACAAATAATTAGTTTGTAAAAATGCTGATAAAATCCATATTTAATAACTTTAATGTTAAATGTTTTCAGCTGTCAGACATCTGAACCCTAACTGGACCAATTAAAGCAGGTCGTTTTTTTATTTTTAATGTAAAATAATCATTTAATCTGCACAGATTTTATTACTGAGGGACAAACAGTCACTGATGTCTCCGTCCTCCGGGCGGGACGAGGTCGTCTTCAGAGCTTTTATCAGCAGTTAGATGTTTTTTTTCTTGTTTCTTGGAGATTTTCTCAGTTCTAAAACTGCAGCTGGACTCCGTGTCTCCGTGTCCACTCCTTTGAGGACAGTAAAGTCTGTACTTTGGACGGAGAGGACACCTTATGGACCATCTGCTTCCTGAGGGATTTTGGGACCGTTCTGTCTGTAGAGTATTGATGACATCAGGCGCAGCGAGGAACTAAACGTGGATCAGATCAGGAGAAGCAGCTCCTCCAGCCTTGGATGTCCACGTCCCCGTCAAGGACAGAAATGTCCCTGTCTTTCGAGAAAGAAGACAGACGGTTGAAGAGAGGAATTAAACAGAAGGTTTCAGGTTTAAACACTCCAGGATCCAAACGTTCTTTTCTTTTCACTCACCAGAAATTAACCAGAAAGTCAAAAAGTTGAAACGTCCTCATCAGCCCCAGACTCCAAATCCAACATGGCTGCCTTGTCCATGAAGGGACGGCAGCTGCAGAGACAAATTATTCTCACGTCAGAAATTCAGCCTCAGGAAACCTGAACTCCGTCGGGTCTGAGCGAAGTTCTGACGTCCGAGGTCAATGAAACGCAGCACAGGTCCCACCTTCCTCACGCTCCCATCAACGCAGACCCTGATGACCCTCAGGGGGAGGGGAGGGAGATTCATATGCATGTTTGGAAATCTGCTCTTTTCAGGTGAAGCTGAGAAAAACTCAGACATCTTCTAAAACATAAAAAATATAAATAAATAAATAATCTTCCAGAAAAAACAAAAAAACTAAACTTTACGTCTGAAAGCAGGACGTACAGATCTGTCTGAATGTATTTATGAGGCCGCTCATGGAAACTTGTTGACTTATGTTTGTGTTTTTTTATATCTTGATGAGAAATAAAAACTGTTGAAGATGTTTGTGTGAAAAACAAAAAAAATCTGTTCCTCATCAAAGCTGAAAACAAAAGAGAGGAAACGGTTTGCTCGTCTTTCTGCTTTATTTGAAACCATAAACCTTGAAATAAAAGCTTTAAAGCTTCTTTCTGAAGTTACAGAGCTTCAAACTGAATTCTGTTTCCTGAAGCCAAACAAAAACCAAGCAGAGCTGCAAAGAAACAAACATTAAAATCAAGCCGTGAATCTGGAAGTATTTACACACGTCGCCCTCTCCTGGTGAAAGCTGGAATCACAACATTAAGATGACAGAGCTGCTTTAAACACAAACATCTGAGAACTTCAGCAAAATGACTTTGAGGTTTCTCTTTTTCTTCCAGGTTTACAGAAACGTGGAGCTTAAAGCAAAATATTTTAACAAAAAGGTTTTCTGTGGTTAAAGATGTTTGTTTTGTTGTTTAAACTCAAACGGATTAAATTCAGGGTCACCTCTCCAACGGGAAGCTTCCTGGATGTTCTGCAGACAGAAAACTTTCCTGCATGATTCAGAAGTCCCGACATGGAGCGGGGTTCTGCAGCCTGGTTCCTGCGCCCAGACCGGCCCGGACTGGACTGGCCCGAGGACAGCCGGTCTGGAACCTGTTGGCTAACCTCACCCAACATGGAGGCTTCTGAAGCAGCCAAGTGTTTCAGGCTGGTCTCCTTCCTATGCCGTGACCTTCAGGTGACCCCTGTGGGTCCTTCAGCCCCTCCCCCTCAGACAGAGGAGGAGGAGTCCCGTCCAGGAGGGACATCAGGACATCAGGACATCTGGACATCTGGACCTGCTGCCTCCTTCACCCAACCTGGAGGAACTTTATGGACAGAACCTCAGATGTTACTGAGAGAAATCTGTGTCCAAGTTTCTCCTGAACCAGAACAACTCACAGAACCGAGCTGTGATGAAGACTCGTGATGAAGATTGGATCTTAATGACCGATAAACGAGAAGTAACAGTAACTAAAGATGTAACTAATCTGTAATAAACCTAAATGAGGTCACTGTTTGTGGAACAACGACCGAAGCTTATCTCCATCTTTGTTTCCTGCAGCCTGGAGAGCTTCATCACCGTCACACTCCTCCTCCTCCTCCTCCTCTTCCTCCCAAAGGGTTTAAAAGCTACAGAGTCACTAAATAATCAGTTCAGTCTGACTGCAACCAGAAGAAGCTCTTCCTCTTCGTCCACACGGGCAGAAATCACTATGAATGGAACTCTAGCTGTAGAAAAATCACCACAGAAGCTGAAATGATGCCTCCTCCTCCTCCTCCTCCTCAGTCTGTGATGGTGGAGATGCTGCGGGACCTCTTCATGATGAGGCGCACCTCCACGTCAGGCAGGCTGTCCTGCCTGGTTTGGGCGCAGCCTTCGTCGGCGGCGGCCATGTGCAGGTCGAACCGCAGCGACACCGACTTCTTCCTCAGCTTCGGGTTCCCCCTGAAGAAGGAGCCCTCCCACTGCTTTATCACCTTGTCGATCTTCTCCGTCCTGCGAGGAGCAAATAAAAACCTCAGGAAGTGGAGACAAAGACACAGGAAGCAGGAAGAGGCTGTAAAACGATCCGACTCTGTTCTGACGGGGTTAAAGGTCGCCACATTTAAACACAATCAGGTTGTTTACACACAAATAATGACACAGAACTGATTAATTCAGTTTAATTTGAATATTTATGACCAGAAACAGGAGTAAATAAAACCTGAGGAACAGAAAATGACCCATAAAACGGTTTAACGAGCGATTCTGCCTGCCTCACATTTAATCTGTTTAAATCAGTGAAGTTTCCTTTTTTGCTCTGATTTGTTTTTTAAATTAAAATAACGTGAAGAAGTTTGGGTCGGCAGCTCTGCAGACGTCCTGAACGTCTTTCAAAGGTTCTTCCTGGAGTTCTAAACCTGTTTTCTGTCTCATCGTCTCGTTCTGGGAGGTTTGTTAACCTGATCACTAACTCAGCACACCTGTCCTCAGGTATCCACCTGTTCTCCATCATTAATCAGCCATCCCAGACTTTATTAGCTCCTCGGTTTCCCTCAGATCCTTGTTTGTAGGTCCGGCTCGTTTTTTGGTTTCACTTCATGAAGCTCTTGGAGTTTTACCTGCCTGTTCTGTCAGGTTCTCAACATCCTCAGACTTTATAAAATCGCTGCATATCGAACAGCAGGAGCTCAAAGAACTGAACCAGAGGAGAAAAGACTAAAACTCGCTCCCCAACAGATGATAAAACAGAATAAAATATAAAGAAATTCTGTTTGGATGAAGAGTTTTGCACAGAAAGATTCCTGTGAATCTGAGCGTCTCGGCTGCAGTTTTCAAACTAAAAGCTTTTATTTAAAACTTTCATCTCTGCAGAAAACAGAACAGGACGAGAGTTTTGGAGCCAGAACCTGTCCTGCAGAACATGAGCTGCAGGCGGAACAAACTTCGGCTGTTTGCAGAACCAACAGCCGAAACGTTCCGATGAAGATCAGGGAGTTCAAATTAAAACCGTTTTTATTTAAAAAATCAACCCTTTTTTTATCAGTCGCTGCCAACAGGAGCCCGTTAACCTTCAGGGTCAACCCAATTCAAGATGGCCGCCACAGCTAACCAGCCTTAGCCAAGAGAAAAACTGCTTCACTGGATTTAGAGCTGAAACGTGGCGTGGTGGTGGCCGTGAGTCATCCTGAAGACAAGCTCTGTATGCTGATGTTTCAAATGAAGAAAAGGAATAATGCTGTCGTTTCTGACGCCGCCTGCTGCTGTCAGATCTGAAACTGCAGAGACCAGACCCTCCAGGATGTTGCGATCGCAACTAATAACACAAAATCAAGCAAACCCCGCAAAATCGCAACTTTAACCCAATATTTATTGTTTCTAAAGTGATTCGCCACCGTTTCTGCGGTCTAGTCTCTTCTTTGTGGGTTTGTGTAGCGTGGAATACAAAATAACCCCAAATAACTCAGGAAGAAGACACGTGACGTCACTTCCTGTTAACATCAGAATGCCGGGAGCGTGCAGGAGCAGCGACCGAAGCCAAAATGTGCGCTAATGCTTCACATTTGCCCACAAAGATTTCAGCAAACCAGTTTCCTCCCCAGCTGCAGCTGTTTTGCACGTCCTGCAGTGTAATCATGGAACATAAACGCATCGACAAACACTTTGTGTCTGCAAAACATGTGAGGAGAGCTGCAGACCAGGGACAATCCAGAAATGCTCATGAATGTCAGTTTAGAAGCTATCAAAGTTCTCAAATAAAGCAGCTTTTGAGAATGTCAGTGTTTGTTGGGAATTATCTTACAGAACTAGGAAGGATTTTTGGTTTAGATATTAAAAGTTATGGTTGTTTATTGATTTTATTTTTTAAAAATCGCAACTTTTAGCAAAATCAGGCATTTTAGCCGCAACAATCACAAAAAATGCCCCTGAAATCCTGGAGGGATTGAAAGAGAAACAACAGCTGGAACATCTGTGGCGAGACGAAGTGTTTCCGTCTGACAGACGTCGTTACGGGACGATGAGGTTCCTTCACCAGCAGAACCTGCAGCGATCAACGAGACCCAGAGTCTGAACCTTCAGACGGGCTGCAACAATCAGCGCTGCGTCCTGATTGGAGTCTCCGAGGGGGCGGGGTCAGACTTCAGAGCTCGGCGGCTGCAGATCTCCGTTTCTGCGTTACGTCAGCAGCACGAAGAAACGTCTCCACCTCATGGCTCACCCGACAACAACGCGAGCCACGCCCCGAGGCGCGTTCCCCACATCAAACGCGGGTTCCTCCTGGGAACCTGCGAGGCCAGCCGCAGGTTGGACGTGTGTGAAGGTGGATTCCACGCCGCCGGGGCGTGGAGGCGGGTCCTCAGCCCTCCTGGTAATCTGTTTAAAACTTCTCCAGGTTACTGAAGTTAAACGTTGATTTTTGATCGACGCTCTGAGCTGAATGTGGCGAGACGTTCTCAGGTTTTTATAACCTTCAGATCTTCCACTGATCTTAGCTAAAAGCTAAAGTTTTGCTAAGCTTCGGCTGTTCTCAGCTGGACTGCTGCTGCATCTGGACGGTGTGAAGCAAACGAGAGCGTGTTCTGGTGTTCGGGTCGTTAGTTTGGAGGATGTTCTGATGCGGAGGTCGGTTCTTACTCGATGGTGCCGTGGCCCTCGGCGCTCTCCCGCACCACGTTGCCCTGAAGGATCTCCTGCGTCTTCACCGTGGAGATGGGCAGGTCTTTGTCCTGATCCGGTTCTGCAGAGAGACACGCGGAGCATCAGAACCGGACGTGACCCGGACAGGTGTGTGTCGGTTCTACCTGTGAGGATGACGAGGCTCCGCTGCCGGTACAGCCTGCTCTTCTTCAGCCCGTTCTCAGCGGGGAGGAGCGGCGGGATCTCAGGCAGCGGTTCCGATTTGGGTTCGTCCGGACTGACGGCGAGGTCGCTGAGGCTGTCCTCCGCGCTGTCCTCCTTCTGCTCCACCACCGGAGACCTCCAGGGCCGCAGACCCAACACCGGCTGCCTCCGAGGACCCAAGTACCTGCGGACAGAACCAGGAGAACCTTTCTGAAGAACCCGGCCCAAAACTCCAACAGAACTAAGAAAAACTGCTGGATCCAAATCATAAACCAAGATTTAAGCTGCTGCTCATTATGGTCACCATGGTAACCACACGCCGGTGTCCATGACAGGCACGTTGGCGAGACGCAGACTAAAAAGTAAGCCTCAGACATTTTCTGACGGTCAGAGTGTTTTATTTAGGAGAAACAACGAGTTTAAAAAGAAGTTTCTTTGCTGCTTT
The DNA here is from genome assembly GCF_001649575.2 of Kryptolebias marmoratus. Taxonomy (NCBI): domain Eukaryota; kingdom Metazoa; phylum Chordata; class Actinopteri; order Cyprinodontiformes; family Rivulidae; genus Kryptolebias; species Kryptolebias marmoratus. The sequence goes on from NC_051432.1 coordinate 28,317,800, forward strand.
CTGGGGGATTTCAGAGGAAACCGTTCAGCAGCGAGGCTCACCGAGTGAAGGAAGACTAAAACCTTTTAATGTTTAATTTCTTTACGTACCAAGAAGAGTTCTGGAAATAAAAGTCTGTTTGCAAAAGTTAAAGTTTGTGTCAGTTCAACATTCGGAGGTAAAATCTTTACAAAAATCATCAAACCTAAACTGTGATCGTGCAAAAGTAATCAAATTTATTAAAACGCCGGTTCAGTCGTGTAAAAACCAACTTTCCGACTCTCTCTGACTCTCCCTCCTGAGGGTCATTAAGGTGTTTGTCTGCCTGGGCTGCAGGGACATGTTTGGTCACAGCGACTCTGGATCAGTCCTAATGCTCAGTGAAGCTGTTAGAAGGATTCCAGCAGCTTCAGTGTGATTTAAAATGTTTATTTGTTATTTTCTGTCAGGATTTTGAAGGAGACCTGATTGTCTTTTACAGGAACACGTGTTAAAAACTGTTGTGACTCGTAGCTGAGTTTCCTGCCTGTTGTGTCGTCTGTGACCTCTGCAGGAATCATCTGTACGTGTTAACGAGAGCTCTGAGGTTTTACATCGTTCCAAATAATTAAAGGCTTTGTTGGGAGAATAAAACAGGTCGACGTTGGCAGGAACCGTGAGACCGAAGACGGGTCGGAGCTCTAAACCCGGTCCTGTTGGGTCACAGGAAGTTGGACTTTTCCCGACCGAACTGGAGTTTTAAGTTTAAATTTGATGATTTTCAGAGACGTTCGTCTAACGTCACAAACATCTGACCCATCAGCAGCTTTCCTGAGGATCCGTGTCTCAAACTGCAGATTACTTTGGATCCTCAGCTCCTCCTCAGATAAACTCGACATGTTTTCTCTGGATTTCTTTCCAACACATGAAATGTTTGTTTGACAGCTCGAGTTAAAGGAAACAATTCAGAGGTAATTTTGTTTGTTTTACCCTAAAGAGGTGAGGATTAACTCGTGTCAACAAACCCTGTTAGAAGACTCTTTCCTAAAGCAAACACTTTGAATTCTTCGTTTTTTTTGCAGATGTTTGAACCGTGAAGCTGCTCTGGGGAAAAACTCCCAACCAAACCAGGAACGCTGACTCCGGACCGCAGCGTTCCCGGCTCCTCACCTGCCCTCCTCCCGCTCCAGCAGCCGGCGGTACGTGGCGATCTCTCGCTCCAGCCTCATCTTGGTGTTGAGCAGCTGGCCGTGGCGCTGGCGCTGGGCGGTCAGGCCGCTCCTCACCTGCTCCAGCTCCCGCTCCAGGCCGGAGATCACCTGGGAGAGGTCGTGGAGCTGGGTGGAGTACAGCTGCTGGGTGTGCTGCAGCGAGCTCTCCAGGCCTTTCTCCTGAAAACAACACGCAGCTTTTAGATCCAAACAGCAGCGTTACTTAACTTTCCCTTCTGCTGCAGCTGATTTCAGCTGTGCCCTCCCCTCACTACAGAGGGTCAGCTTCTGCTCACAGCCAAGAGAAACTGAAGCTGCTGCAGTTTCACACCTCAGTGGAGCTGGACATGTCCGTATTTATTTACCACACAAATCAGTCCCTCCAGGATTTCGGGGGCATTTTTTGTGATTGTTGCGGCTAAAATGCCTGATTTTGTTAAAAGTTGCAATTTTTTTTTTACTAAAATCAATAACAACCATAACTTTTAATATCTAAACCAAAAATCCTTCCTAGTTCTGTAAGATAATTCCCAACAAACATTGACATTCTCAAAAGGTGCTTTATTTGAGAACTTTGATAGCTTCTAAACTGACATTCATGAGCATTTCTGGATTGTCCCTGGTCTGCAGCTCTCCTCACATGT
>NC_051432.1:28319792-28327734 GCF_001649575.2 Kryptolebias marmoratus
GCTTCGGTCGCTGCTCCTGCACGCTCCCGGCATTCTGATGTTAACAGGAAGTGACGTCACGCGTCTTCTTCCTGAGTTATTTGGGCTTATTTTGTATTCCACGCTACACAAACCCACAAAGAAGAGACTAGACCGCAGAAACGGTGGAGAATCACTTTAGAAACAATAAATATTGGGTTAAAGTTGTGATTTTGCGGGGTTTGCTTGATTTTGCGTTAATAGTTGCGATTGTAACATCGTGAAATCCTGGAGGGTCTGACAAACTGGTCCAAACCTGCTTATATTTCAAAGCGTACCGCAGCAGATTAAATCAGAAATGTGGAAGCGGAACAAAGCGGGCCGAGGCGGGTACGATGAGGGACAGGAACCAGCCTCTCCTGTTGGAGACGACCCTCCTGAGCTTCTCCGACACCGTTCCTCCCGCTCAGTTCTGCGGAAGAACGTGGATTATCCAGCAGCTTCTGTTCCCTTTCCTTTTCCTTCTGGCCAGCGGAGACATGTTTGTCTCGATGTTATGAAACGTTGGCGTTCCAGTGGGTGAGAGTCGGGCAGAAGATCTGTTTTTCTCAGGGAGCTGCTGCTGTTGGAGACGAGCCGGAGTCTCAGAACAGTCGCGGGGCTCTTGTGGGCGTCTCGAACTCGTCTCAGTTTAGTTTCTGTTGTTTCCTCCATGACAGAACACACCAACGATCTGCGTGTGTTCGTATCAAAGGTGGACTCCAGTAGATTAGATCAGCAGGCCGTGCACACGAAGATACGCTGTGAGTTTTAAAAACGCTGGTGGGAATCGTCCCGTTTTCCTGCCGGTCTCCAGCAGCTGCAGCTCGGCGAGACGCCACCTTAAACGTCAACATTTGGAGGCGTCTCTGCATCAAACGATCCGCCAGCGGTGGACTCGATGCTGCTGATGTGTCCCTCACACTCCACGCTAACATCAGCTGAAAGGTTTATCTTCGGGTCCTTTCTGCAGCCGAAGGCCTGATTTATTCCACATATTGTTTGACTCGGTTGTAAACAGAAAGTAAAAAACTTAGGAATGCTTTAAAAATGATTATCTGGAGTGAAAGTTGTTGACGGGTAATGGAGCAGAACTGTTGACTTTGGGCTGACAGCCGTATCAGCAGCGCAGAGTCAACACTCTTCTTCTCTTGTTATCAGTGTTTGAGGTGGGTGTGGTGAGGAGTGACGGCTGCTCTCACCAGAGCGTGAAGCGTCTCCATCTCCACCTGAAGGGAGCGCCACTGCTTCCTGGCCTCAGTGAGCTCGGCCCGGGCCTCCCTCAGGGCGGCGCCGCCGAGGCTCACCTGGGCCCACGCCGCCTCCTCCTCCTGCGCGGCGAGAAGAGGACCAGATGTTACAGCAGGTATCAACCACAACAACGCCGCCCCCGAACCTCCCGCCGCGCTTTCATGCAACATAAAAGTCCAAAGTGAAGCGAGCTCTTGGTTCAGTACCTGAGTAAACACGGGGACACACCTTGTGGGGAAGGGCTTTTTGTTTCCTTTTGGCACTTGGTCAAAAGGTGGAGAGGAGAAGCAGCGGGTGGTGGTGATGGATGTGCAAACAGACAGTGTGTGTGTGTGCAGCTGTGGGCCGTTTTACACCCCTACCTTTAAAGGCAGCGAAGCCGCCTCTGCAGTTACAACAGTAAAAACAAAAGCAGACTTCAGTTATTTCAAGTATTTTTTGTTGAATTTCTTCCTCCACTGACTCATCTTCAGTTTCAGCCCAACAAACAGTCCTCGACTGGGAGGAGAACCAAGTGTTTTAATTACAGAGAACACGGGATCCCGCCTCAGATCCAGCCGGGAAACGATTTTCATAAAGATATCTGTCAGCTAACGAGCGCAGCTGGTGTCGGTGTCACCCGGTGATGGATCACTTTACTTGGCTGGCTGCAGGAACATGTGGGTGTAACAAGCTCTACAGTTTCCATCCACTCATCCTCGACATGAATAACATTAATGTTGATTTATTTGAACCGGTCTTTTTCCAGGGTGAAGAGATTACACAACATTCTACGTGCGGGCTCTGAGACACCCATACACTCCCACTAAACCAGGGGTGTCCAATCCTGGTCCTCAGGGCCTCCATCCTGCATGTTTTCCTTGTTTCTCTGCTCCAACACACCTGATTCATGGTTAAATCACCTCTTCATGTCCTGCAGAAGCCTGTTAATCACCCATTGATTCAGATCAGGAGTGTCGAAGCAGGGAAACATCTAAAACCTGCAGGACCAGGATTGGAGACCCCTGATCTAATCAAAGACCCATATTGGATTCCTTAACCAAAGATCTATGATTAGATCTTCTAATCAAAACCCATGTTTATATCCTCTAACCAAAGATCCATGATTTATATGGTCCAACTAAATACCCACAATTAGCTCTTTTAACTAAAAGATTCAAGTTTAGATCCTCTAACCCAGGGGTCTCCAATCCTGGTCCTCAGGGCCACCATCCTGCATGTTTTAGTTGTTTCTCTGCTCTTCAGCAGGTCTTCAGGTTCTGCAGAAGTCTGTTAATCGCTCACTCATTCAGATCAGGTGTGTTGGAGCAGGGAAACATCTAAAACCTGCAGGATGGTGTCCCTGCAGGACCAGGATTGGACACCCCTGCACTAAAGGGTTTCTGTCTCCAACCAGCTCCTGGCAGAATTCAGATGATATCTGAGTAAAGTTCTTTAAATCGGCTGGTTTCATTCAGAGTCATTCCTGAAGATGTTTCCAGGCAGGAAGTTCTGATGAGTCTTTGGGTTCAGGTGTTTAATCAACCAATTAAAGTAGCACCGAATCTTTTTTATTTATCTTATTACTAATTAAACTTCATGAACTGGTTTTAAAACAACCACTGTCTTTTTAACCACTGCTGTAAACCAAGTCTCCCCTGGAGGGACGATAACCGAACGAGTCCTTCGTTAATCAACACAGCAGCCCCACAGCATGATGCTCCCACCTCTGTGCTCGTCCACTGTGACCATCAAACCAGAAGACATCTGTCTTGTTCTTGTGGACAGCTGCAAGCTTCTTTCTCAGTCCTCACAGTCCACGGCGATATAAATCTGTCTTCACCAGTGGACAGGGACACCAGTGGACAGGGACATTCCTGGACATCTGAACCAGTTTCTTTCCGTCTGACGGTCTACAGGCAGAAATGATCTTGTCGAGTTAAGAATCGTAGCTTTTTATAAATCAGGGAAAAGGCCGGTTCAGATAAATCCTCAAACCCCAGATTAACATCGCTGCTCGTTAAAGTTGGATAAAAACTTTGTCTTCAGATGATGTTTGCTCCACACGGCTTCACCTTTCGGTGGAACTGAAGACGATGAATCGCCGCTGCGACATTTCGCAGCTCCGGACGTCTTATTGTAAGATTTGATCCCTCTGCTGAAGACAGAGCGTCTGACAGCATCTCCCTGTGCTGATCCTGGACGTCCTGCAGGTTTTGGACCGCAGGATTGTGTAACGGTGGCGGTCTGAGGGAGGGGTGGGGGCTGTCAGAGCGGCTCTGCTGTAAACAACAGGGCTGAATAAAAGCTGCTCTGATTTACAGCTTTCAGTGAAGACACTTTATCGTCCGGCTGCTGAGGCACAGAAACAATCAAAATGCTGCTTTTCTGACAATAACACAAGAGAGGAATGTTCCTGAAACCTCAGTTCAAACTTAAAACAGAAGTTCTTACAGGAAGGAGTTAATGTTTAAAGACGACGAGACGTTCGGACTCTGTTTGTCCTCAGGGTGTGTCTGGAGACAAACATGCAGGTGAGGACGTGGAGCCGGGTTCGTACCTCGTTAAGAGCTGCTCTGAGAGTCCTGGAAGCTGCCGCTCCACTTCCAGCCTGGTGAGGCCCGACCGAGCCGGAGGCCCGGTTTGAGCTTCTCTCGGCCGGGCCCGAAGTTCTGCTCTGGCTGCACTGCGCTGCGATTCGGTCGAGGAGCTGGGTGAGCTCCATCCCTGTGCCATCCTCCTCCTCCTCCTCCCCTCCTCCTGAAGCTGCTGCTGCTGCTGCCGCGGCTAACAGAGCATCGCAGGATCCGGGCCGCCGCAGCTGCAGAGCCCGGGCCGCCTGCAGCCAACCAGAGGGAGCCCGAGAGGGGAGGGAGGGAGGTGAGGGAGGCGAGGGAGGCGAGAGGACAACGAGACACACGGATGAGAGCAGGACCAGAAAGTAATCTTTGAATAAATGGAGCGAGGGACGCAGTGCGGAGGCAGGAGGATGGATGTGGACCCAGATGCATGAGTGAAAATCTGTGTGTGAGCAGGAAAAGCCCCGGGAAGGGAGGGAGGGAGGGGGGATTAGTCAGCAAAGAAAGGAGAGAAGGAGGTGGAAAAGGATGGAAGGAGGAGGTCAGAGCGAGGAGTCAGAAGATGCTGCAGTTTCACAGAAACACACACACCCAGTCATTACCATCACCCAGTTATTACAGGGCTGGAACTTATAATTCATCTCTCATAATTACAGCCTTTCAGCAGGAAAGTTAAACTAACACACTTATCTTTCATTTTAGAACCTGTTCATTTAGGACGGGGTCACGGAGCGACCAGAGGCTTCTCCAGAGGCTGACGTGTCACTTTTTACCTTTACAGCCTGACGTGTTCCAGGTAAACGCTGCCGTTAGCTGTTCTACTTTAAATATAGGTCCGGACGACATTTTGGTACAAGATTAAAGCTCCACGAAAAGGCCTGAAGGCCCAAAGATTAACAGGCTTCAGCTAACAGCTGATGGGAAACGTTCAGCGTTAGCCAACGTTAGATAATGTTAGCCAGCGTTAGCCAACATTAGCCATCATTAGCCACTGTTAGCCAGCATTAGCCAGCGTTAGATAATGTTAGCTAATGTTAGCCAACGTTAGCCATCGTTCGCCAACATTAGCCATCGTTAGATAATGTTAGCCAACGTTAGCCAACGTTAGCCATCGTTAGCTATCGTTAGCCACTGTTAGACAGTGTTAGATAATGTTAGCCAATGTTAGCCAATGTTAGCCAACGTTAGCCATTGTTAGATAATGTTAGCCATCGTTACCCAGCGTTAGATAATGTTAGCCAATGTTAGCCATCGTTAGCCACTGTTAGCCAGCGTTAGCCATCGTTAGATAATGTTAGCCAATGTTAGCCATTGTTAGATAATGTTAGCCAATGTTAGCCATCGTTAGATAATGTTAGCCAATGTTAGCCATCGTTAGCCATCGTTAGCCACTGTTAGCCAGCGTTAGCCATCGTTAGATAATGTTAGCCAATGTTAGCCATCGTTAGCCATCGTTAGCCACTGTTAGCCAGCGTTAGCCATCGTTAGCCACTGTTAGCCAGCGTTAGCCATCAATACCTAGCGTTAGATAATGTTAGCTAATGTTAGCCAATGTTAGCCATCATTAGCCATCTCAGTTTTTATCATTGGGAATTCCAGCCCTAAAAGAGGAACGCTGAAGCTTTACAGTGGAGGCAAACATTATACAAAGGGATTTCCAAGTGCAGAGAAATATGGTCATTAGGGTTATAAAACTAGTTATTTCTGACGACATACCTGTGAGAAAACTTGAATTTAAAGGTAGATTAGAAAGAGAGGATCTCAGGTGTCTTTATAGATTCATTTTTACATAAATCTCTTTAACAGCAAATAAATATTTTCATTTATTTTGCAGCCTGAGTTTGTTCAAGCTCTTATATATATTATTAAAGGTGGAGTAAAGTGACCTGAAACTCCTGGTCCATGTGCTGCAGCTCCGTCAGGCGGCACCGACACTCGGCCTGCAGCACCGCGCTGCTCGAGTCGGCCTTCCTCTTTGCCTCTCTCAGCAGCGCCACCTGCTGCTCCAGCTGCCTGGTGGCGCTCTCCTCCATTTCACACCTGAACCACGGATTGAAGCGCATTTAGAGATTCACAGAAACGTTTACGATATGAGAGGGTTAAACGTTAATGTGGTTCACCGCGTCAGCAGGAGGTGCTGTAAAAACAAGGAATTTCAGGGTTAATGGCTGACAGCGGCGGGGGCGGGGTCATTCTGCATCAAACACAAGTGAAAGTGTCGACGCGGCACAAAGCCTCGCCGCTCGCAGAGCGAGAGCCGAGTCAGAGGAGGCTCCTCTGGACAACATGTCCCGATAATCCCAGATTATCTGCTGGCAGGAAGCCGACCCTGTGAGGATTATTTATTTATTTGTTTGTTTGTTTATTTGTTTATCTGAGCAGCAGAACTTCAGCTGACCTGCTCTGGATTTCAGCAGCTCTGGACTTCATGTCGTCAGACTGCAGCGCCAGCTGGGCGTTCTTCACGAGAAGTTTACAGATCTGAGAAAAACAAACAACAACAACAACAATAAACAACAACAACAGGCGTTACACCACAGGACTTTTTATAGAGGCTGTATTTAAGGGTTACCGACATTCATCCAACCATTCATCCAACCATCCAACTGTCTATCCAACCGTCCATCCATCCATCCATCCATCCATCCATCCATCCATCCATCCATCCATCCATCCATCCATCCATCCAACATCCATCCAACCATCCATCCATCCGACCATCCGTCCATCCATCCAACCATCCATCCATCCGACCATCCGTCCATCCGTCCATCCATCCATCCATCCATCCGTCCATCCATCCATCCACCCATCCATCCATCCATCCATCCGTCCGTCAACATTATCTCAGTTTANTCCATCCATCCATCCATCCATCCATCCAACCATCCATCCGACCATCCGTCCATCCGTCCATCCATCCATCCATCCATCCGTCCATCCATCCATCCACCCATCCATCCATCCATCCATCCGTCCGTCAACATTATCTCAGTTTATCTGGAGTGATAGACGGCGGGTGATATGCATTCCTTTCAGAACAGTAAAACTTAAAGGTTTCTGTTGAAAATGACATTTATGTTTTTAAACATTGTGTTGTTAAAAGAATTTCCTTATTTTGAATATTCGTCTTCCTCCCTACATAAAAACCATTCCGTGTTGAAGTTTGTTTGAACTAATCTGTTCACTAATCCTATAAACTGCAAAAACATTTCTTAATGCTGCCAACTTTCAGCGCATGCCGAGCCTCCAGAACAAATAAAATACTTGTTATGACTAAACAAACTGTTTTGAGCCAATGAAGAAATCAGAGTTGTCCTTGTTATTTGTTACACACTTCATAAAACGCCCTTATTTGTCTTTGTTTTCTCACGACACGCCCTCATTAAAAGGAACATGGAATATTCCCAGACTCTGCCGAACCCGTCACGGTGTTCCCAACCCTCCTGAACGGTGACTGATCTCTGTGTCATGGCCGACAGCAGGACTGCCCATCTGTGAGGCTGCGATGCAAATCAGATCAGAGACAATAAGCAGCTAATTACTGACCTTAGATGACCGAGACAAACTTCGTAGTAACAGCATTTACTCATGTGTTCACAACCAGAGGTGACACCTGAACATGAGAGCAGCTGAGTCATGATGGACGGCTGCACCAGTTCTACCAGGAGAACGAGCTTCAGATGGATGTCGGACATCCAGACCTGCCTTCTTCTGGTTCTGATCCAACCTGAACAACACAGACCAGGGCTCAGAATTCCCTGGAATCAAATCTGCTCCTTCGGTGCGGATTTAATTCCCACATTAAGAGTAATTATTTCAGTTTACGCTGAAGGCTGCGTGCGCCTGCTTGAGTCTGAAATTCATTTAATTCATTTGTTTTTACACGTTCTAAGAACCAACATTAAAGCCAGCGGCTCGTTAGGGTCACCATGGTATCTGAGATCAGATACGATGGGAGCTCCAACAGGACCGGGTTTAGAGCTCCAAACAGGACCAGGTTTAGAGCTCCAACGGGACCGGGTTTAGAGCTCCAACGGGACCGGGTTTAGAGCTCCAACGGGACCGGGTTTAGAGCTCCAACAGGACCGGGTTTAGAGCTCCAACGGGACCGGGTTTAGAGCTCCAACAGGACC
>NC_051432.1:28330530-28332446 GCF_001649575.2 Kryptolebias marmoratus
TTAGAGCTCCAACAGGACCAGGTTTAGAGCTCCTAACAGGACCGGGTTTAGAGCTCCAACAGGACCGGGTTTAGAGCTTCAACAGGACCGGGTTTAGAGCTCCTAACAGGACCGGGTTTAGAGCTTCAACAGGACCGGGTTTAGAGCTCCAACAGGACCAGGTTTAGAGCTCCAACAGGACCGGGTTTAGAACTCCTAACTGGACTGGATTTTCTCATTTGTTTTATCAAACACAGCTGCTGTTTAGTTTTTATTTCATTTATTTTACCGTTTTCTGTTCTGCTGCCAACAGTTTTAGCTCAGTTTTTCCACCATGTGAGGACGTGGTTCTGTTTGGGTTTTTCTGTGATTCCAGAGATGAGAACCAGAACTCATGATGGAACTGAAGGATGACAGCGAATCCTTAAACTCTGAACTGTTGGTTGTTTTTAGATAAATAAAGATGACAGAACTTTAACTTTAAGCTACCCTGAGTTTCCAGTCTTTGCCGTTGGATCAAAGTCAGCCTTCAGCTGACGTGAAGCAGAATAATCAGAGTTTTATCGTCGAAGTGTCTGACCTGAGCGCGGAGCTCCCTGGCGGTCTCCTCCTGCTCGGTCCAGTCCCGGCCGCTGATCTTGTTGCCCCAGCCTGCGATCTGGGCCTCGAGCCGGCAGTTGGCCTCCTGCAGCCGGCTCACCTGCTCCATGAAGCTCTTCAGCCGGACGTTCAGGCTCCCCAGCGAGCGTCCCGAGTCCTGCAGCGGGTCCATGGAGACCTGGGGGAGGTTTACCGAGTGTTTACCGTCCCACACGGCCGCAGCGCCGAGACGTTTCTGTGAGAACTGCAGCAACTTTCACAGCAAACAATCTGACACCCTCCTAAAATCACATGCTGACAAAGGTAAATGTTTACCGAGGGAAACTCACCTGACGTGGCCCTCTGAGAGCGAGAGAGGCCGGGTCACACGGCGCTCAGACACATTCCTCCACTGGGTCCCGGGTCGTCCACAACCCTGAGACAGAGCAGCTCGGAACAGCTGAGACAGGGCTGGTCCTCCCTGTCCCTCCTCACCCCCCCGCCAGCATGTGGACACCCGTCACCCAGTCACCCCGGGGCCCTTTGTCCTCCCTGATCCAGGATTACTGAGACGCTTTCAAACAGGGAGCAACATGAGCGCTGGGGGAATGTTCAGGGACGGACGGTGACATGTCCTCTAATCAACGAAGATCTGTCCTGTGGACACCATACTCTTTGCTCTGACTCACCTCCTCCTCAGTCTCAGACTGTCTGGGTCAAAGGTTGCTGCTCTGAAACAACACTCAAAGATTTGTGTTTGTCGCAGACACACAATCTTGTGTTGGTGCTTTTAAGTTTGCATACATTTTCATAGCTTCCACAGTGAGCAGGCAAAGGCAGCACGGAGGTTTATATGAACTCGTTCAGGTTTAAAGCACTTCGTTGGGGGTTCTAGGGTTCCTTAGAACCAAAGAAAGAACCGTGTCTGCATCCTTGGTGCCGGTTGGACTCCAACAGGGCCGTCCTTGGTCTCTGGTCCTGTTTGTGGTGATCATGGACAGGGTGGTTCAGAGAGTCAGCTCAGGTGGAGAGCTCTCCTCAGGTGGACAGATCGGGGACTCGTCCAGAGTAATGAGGACGTTGCTCCGGTCTTCAGGAAGAAGCTGAGCCAAAAGGCAAAGCTCTCAGTTTACTGGTCCGTCTTTGTTCCAACCAGGACCGGACCTCAGGGTTTTATAAAAACATGAATCCAAACAAGGCTTCTGAACGGCGTGGTTCTCTGCGTAGCTCCACCAGTTTCCTGTAGGAGGCGCTGCAACTGTGTGCAGCTGCAGCCAAACTCAATGTCTACGAAGAAGAGCGCAGCTTTGCTACCTTACTGCTAAAATAAAGAGCAGAAGAAGAAGAGCGCCGCTTAC